>NC_053120.1:7900613-8200613 GCF_010015445.1 Perca fluviatilis
CAAAGGTGGGTTTGTTTGGTTACTTATAAAATAATGCTTTTTGTTTTCTTACGACAAAGATGTATTTGTAGATGTAACCCTTTTTATGATTACTATACTACGACTTTTCTATGACTTCTTGTGACATACGGTATTATGACTTTTTTCAATGTTTGATACCATGACTTTTTTTTCGAAATGCTATACTATGGATTTTTTCAACATACTATACTACGAATTTTTCCAATATACTGTACTATGACTTTTTTTTCAAAATACTATGACTATGATTTTTTTTTCTACATACTATACAATTACTTTTTTGACTTTTTTTGACATGCTATACTATGTATATATACTCCTATACTACTATAACTTTTGTCTATACTATGACTTTATTAATTAATTTTTTTTCTACATACTATACTGATTTTTTTTTGACTTTCTACAAACTATACTATGAATTTGTTTAACCTATTATTATAATATGAGGTTTTATGATTTTTTCTTTTCTTCTACATACTATACTGACTTTAAAAAAAAACTTTTTCGACCATATTATACTATGACTTTTTTCAACTTACTATACCATGACTTCGAAATACTATACTATGAGTTTTTTATGATTTCTTTCAATATACTATACTATGATTTTTCTTCTTTTTTTTCTACATACTATATAATGACTTTGGACTTTTTTTCTACATACTATGAATTTTCATGGCATTTTTTTTTCAACCTACTAAAATATGACTTTTTGACATACTATACTATGAGTTTTTATGACATACAATACAATATTTTTTTTTACTTTTTTCTATATACTGCACTATGAATTTTGATGATTTTTTTCTTCACTGACTTTTTCTTTACTTTTTTCGACATACTATGACTTTTTTAAAACTTTTTTTCTACATACTGACTTTTTGATGATTTATTTTCTACATACTATATTATGACTTTTTTCTATATTCTATACCATGACTTTTCTTGACTTTTTTCTATATGCTACAATATTTTTTTTTTTTTTACTTTTTTCGACATACTATGACTAACATTCTATACAATGACTTTTTGTATGACTTTTTTTCTAAATACTATACTATGAGTTTTGTTAACATACTATTGTTGACATACTATACTATCACTTTTTTCGACATACTGACTTTTTTCAGAATTTTTTCAACAAATTATACTAATATACAACATACTATACTATGACTTTTTAAATTCACTCTACTACCATGGTGTATTTTTTCATGTAAGACTCATTGACTGGTCTGTGTCTTTAGTGGTGGATGATTTGAGGGCTGCACTTTCCAAACTGGAATGTCGGGTATCCGTTCTGGAGAAATCTCCTGCAGCTGTGACCCCTGTTACCACTCCTTCAGTACCCTACACAAATGTGAGTTAATACAGACTGCTTTTACCAAATCAGTCATCTTGTGTTTTAGTTGTATTTTACCTCCAGTACATCACCATATACCCCTCTGTAGGCATGTGATTTATTTTTACTCTGTTCAGGGCACTACTGTCCAGCAGAAGACCAGCGCCCCGGTTAAAGATGAGGAGGAAGATGATGATGATGATATTGACCTGTTTGGTAGTGATGATGACGAAGAGGCAGATAAACTCAAAGAGCAGAGGTTGAAGGAGTATGCAGAGAAGAAGGCCAAGAAGCCAGGCATCATCGCCAAGTCTTCCATCTTATTGGATGTCAAACCTGTAAGTCTGACCAGATTTACTCAAAAGTCAATGTCTCATACAGGAGCCTAAAACTATAGCTAAAACCCAGACATAATGCATTTCAGAATCAGCTTAATTGGCCAAGAATGTGCACACATACAGGAAATGTTTTGAGGTACTCTCAATGTATTTACACTAGTGCTGTCAAACGATTAAAATATTTAATCGCATTAATGTCATAGTTGACTCGCAATTAATCGCACATTTTTATCTATTTTAAATGTCCCTTGATTTCTTTTTGTCCCATTATTTTCTTTTTTTCTCATTTTAATGCTCTTATCAACATGATACGATACTTTTAAAACGGTGCCTAAACGAAAGATATATATATTTAAAAAAGGAGCACCTTGTTCAATTGTATTTGTCTGTTCTGTGTGTTCAAAAATATAAAACAATAAAAAGTTGATCTTAAAAAAAAAAAGAGCACAAAATGGTGAAAACAACCACTGGATGGGAAAAGGTTATTTTACAATTACATAGAATGCACCACGAGGCTGGCGAGGCGAGCAACATGACATAATGACCGTTTTTCAGACAACGGCAGCTACAGTCTGGTGTTGGAGTCCTCTCCAGTGAAATACAGACACACTTTACACCGTTTAACTGTAAACATTTTATATATATACATACATACATACATACATACATACATACCATGGTCTGGGTGAATACTTGATTCTGATTGGCTGCAGGGTGTTCATTAAAAAGTGATATAGGACACCTACTAGAGTTCGGTGAAACTGACTGTTTACTGTTCTATATGAATGCGCTACATTAAATCAAAAAGGAAATGTGTATTTATTATTTCCAAATCGTCCTCTGAACACCACAGGATGGCGCTAAAACACACAGGCTGCAAGAAATAAGTTCTACTGGCTCTCTGGACTGACTTTGTTTCACAGCGAATAACGTTATCTCACATCCGGTTCGCTGTTCAGCTCGCTGCTTTTCAGGCTGCGCCGCTGCAGCCGACAGTAACGTTACACATCGCGGATCAAATTCTTCGTAAAAGTCGTTATATTGTTTTGGGGACAATGACATGGCTGGATAGCTAGCTTGTCTTGTTGTTCAACATACTGTCAAATTATTTTTACTGATTGCCAACTGTACACAATGTTATTGACTTTGGATCTTGCTAGCGTAGCGTTAGCTTTCTGGCTCGTAGCTAAACTGAAGGGTTCTATCAGCTGAGCGGACTATATAAATATCTCCGGTTGCTAAGGGAGGCAAGTCGTATCTAAGGTTCTTCCTAATTCCTGGTGGAGTGAACGTTTGCATTGCATAAGAACCTCATGGATGGGAATGATTGTTCCAGGTATTAGTCAAACAGTCAGGCGTAACCAGGGAAACAGAGTTATTGTTTGGATAAACTTTAGATTTCGATTGTAAAACTAATTAAAATATGAACTATTGTTTTAAAAATGTTATTTGGCAAGTGACCATGGTATAAGCGGGTTAATGCCCTTCGGCGGAGGCAACCGGTCCACGCCTCGCCGTCGTCCATTGATACCTGACAATGGACACCTCGTCGGGCATTAACCCACACACAACACACACACACACACACACACACACACACACACACACACACACACACACACACACACACACACAAATGTCTATATACAGAATTTGTATTTAAGTTTGATACTGACTGCCCCACTTTGACCTTGTGTTCTATCACCCCTTCTGCCTTTTTTAGTGGGACGATGAAACTGACATGGTGAAGCTGGAGGAGTGTGTGCGCTCGGTGCAGGCGGACGGCCTGTTATGGGGCACGTCCAAACTGGTTCCTGTCGGTTACGGCATCAAAAAGCTCCAGATCGCATGTGTGGTGGAGGACGACAAGGTGGGAACGGACATGTTAGAGGAAGAGATCACCAAGTTCGAGGACTATGTAAGTACTTTGCAACACACACTTACATACAATGCAACAGCACCATAAAATACACCCTCTAAAATGACCATAATGTTTAATCAACACCTCTACAATAAAACCTGAACATTATAACTTTCATAAAGGTAGGATGTATTGCAAGACTGTTGGTCTGCATTATTTTTAGCTTGTTATAAATAGCAGTTAAGTCAGCTTCTCTCTGCCTTTGTCTTTGTCACATAGAACCTGGCTGGTTAAAGTTAAATTTTAACTGACGTTAGGCTGGTCTGGCAGAGGTCTGTTCAAACAAGTGCTAATGTTATGCTCTATGTGGAAAAAAAAAAACGATGGCAGAGAGAAACAGACTTTTCACTTCCAGGTGAAAACATGGAAGCCAGTGCCGTATGCTTGGTGTGTTGTCATGCCAGGCTTCGGAGTGGCGGCTGATTCATGAAGAGTGATGTTCTCTCCTTAGTCTGAAGATTATATAGAAATCATGCTCTCCCCTCCACACAAAAGGTGACAGAGTTGAAACTGAAAATACTATCGCTGAAAAGAGAGTAACATGAGTAAAAAAATCAGAAGATTGTCATTGAAAAACACATCATGCAGTTCAAAGTCACTGTCCTGGCTCTATAATAAACTGGCAACTGAACATGTCGATGAATCTGATTTTCAGGCACTCTCGGCACGTTGCTCCCATCATGTGGTCAAGGCATGCACTAACTAAACAGTTTGCAACAGAAAGCTGAATATCCCAGCCTGTAAACTAATTATGAGTTTCTCCTTTTTGCTCTGTTTCAGATCCAGAGTGTTGACGTAGCAGCTTTCAACAAGATCTGATTCCAGTGTGTCTCTTTGTGTCTTTCGTCACGCCTTGTTTCTCTGCTGATTGTGTCAATGGTTAATAAAAACAAACTCCTGCACTTGTTTAATGTGTTCTTGTCCTATTTTCTTGTCAGATAAATACTTACCTCTTGTGGGACACGCAGATAGTTTGGGTTTAATTTGTTGAGATGAAGCAATTCTGTTAGCTTGTCAGCACCACAAACACAATTCCATTTACCTCCACAGTATTGAGGTGGAGGCAGAAGTCTCACAGATGTAGGACTCAAAAACTATCTGCATGTCTTAATATCTACAGTAAGATGAATATAATGCAGGGTCTTACCTTAGCTCAGTACACCAACGTCTGATGAAGATGGAGGCATCCTGGTCGGTTTCATGCATCCACACGGACTAGCGAAAATCTTCCACTGGCCTACAAGACTGGATGCATGTTGGGTACCTCGCCAGGAAGCTGTGCATCATTGATCCCTCAACTACAAGAAATGGAAAACAATAGTTCCAAGAATAATAAAGGAAAACTGGACCATCACAAAAAATGAATTTCCTTCAACACAGTTTTTGTTCATGCAATAACTTCCAGTAATTTTGCCATACAGGATGAGTATGTTGGTAGCTTAAAATTTTATATGCATAGACTGACTGACTGACATTTCTTCCTCAGCTTTAATAAAATTACGTTTTTAATATTTCATATTTCTATGACTTTGTCTATTATGTTACAAGTGTAAGAAATGTTTCTTCACAGAAAACTATTAGACTTAGTGATATAAGATTTACATTTTTGTATTTCTGCAATGAATATTAATACTAAAGACATTTTCTATGATTTATTCTGACATACTATAATTTTTATCACACTACTATGACTATTTTATAATTTCTTTTATGACGTACTATGCTATGACTTTTATAATTTTTTTATTACATACTATGCTATGACTTCATGATTTTTATCACTGTACTGACTTTCATAATTTCTTTTATGACATACTATACTATGACTTTATGATATACTAAACTATGACTTTATTATTTTATGACATACTACTATGACATTTTATGATTTTTTTTAAGACATACTATACTTTAGCTTTAACTATAAAATGCATTTCCTGCAGAAAATGCTGAAACGCTAATTGCTAAAGCTAAACTGGATTGCTGGCATAATTGGGTAAGAAGAAGGTGAAGTAGTGAGAATATTTGGAAAAGTGGGGATGGTTTTCATTAGTATGAATTTCAATGAAATGTTGAATAATACCAATAATGTATTAAACAAAAGTGGAATATGAGAAGGTTTTTTTGAAAAGTAATAGTAATAGTATAGTTTGTCGGAAAAAGTCTTGAAAAAGTCATAGTATAGTATGTTGAAAAAAAGTCATAGTATAGTATGTCGGAAAAAAGTGATAAAAAGTTATGGTATAGTATGTTGAAAGTAGTTACAGTATGTGGAAAAAAGTGATAAAAAAAAGTCAATATCGTATGTCAAAAATTGTCATAGCATAGTTGAAAAAAGTGAGAAAAAAAATTCATAGTATAGTATGTCGAAAAAAATCAGTATAGAATATAGAAAAATGTCATTGAATAGTATGTTGAAATAAGTGATAAAAAAGTCATAGTATGTCGAAAAAAATGACAAAAAATTCATAGTATAGTATGTCGAAAAAAATCAGTATAGAATATAGAAAAATGTCATTGAATAGTATGTTGAAATAAGTGATAAAAAAGTCATAGTATGTCGAAAAAAATGACAACAAAGTCTTAGTATAGTATATCTACAAAAGTCATAGGATAGTATGTCAGAAAAGTGATTAAAAAGTCATACTACAGTACAGTATATCGAAATATGTCATAGTATAGTACATCAAAATGTGATAAAGAAGTCATAGTCTAGTATGTTGAAATAAGTGACAAAAAGGCATAGGCGCAAGGCGCCGCCCGGATAGCTCAGTTGGTTGAGCGGGCGCCTATATGTAGAGGTTCCAGCTGTCTTTTCAAATAAAGGCCTAAAAATGCCCAAATCATTATAAAAAACAAAAACAAAAAAAGGTATAGTATGTCACAAAAAGCAAAAAAAATCATAGTATAGTAAGTTGAAGTAAGTGACAAAAAGCCATAGTATAGTATGTTGAAAAAAGCCGTAGTATAGAATATAGAAAAAAGTCATTGAATAGTATGTTGAGCTAAGTGATAAAAAGTCATAGTATAGCATGTCGAAAGAAATGACAAAAAGTCTTAGTATAGTATATCTAAAAAAGTCATTGCATAGTATATTGAAAGTCATACTACAGTATATCGAAATAAGTCATAGTATAGTATGTCGAAAAAAAGTTATAGTATAGTAAGTCAAAAAATTTGATAAACAAGTCATAGTATAGTATGTCGAAAAAAAGTCATAAAAAAGTGACAGTATAGAATAAAGAAAAAAGCCATTAAATAGTATGTTGAGAAAGGTGATGAAAAGTCATAGAATAGCATGTCGAAAAAAGTGATAAAAAAGTCATAGTATAGTATGTCGAAAAAATGACAGAAAAGTCTTAGTATAGTATATCTAAAAAAGTCATAGTATAGTATGTCGATAAAAGTGATTAAAAAATCATAGTATATTATTTCAAAAATAGTCTTAGTATAGTACGTCAAAAAATGTGATAAACAAGTCATAGTCTAGAATGTTGAAATAAGTGACAAAAAGGCATGGTACAGGGCGCCCAGATAGCTCAGTTGGTAGAGCGGGCGTCCGTATGTAGAGGTTTACTCCTCGACGCAGCGGGCTGGGTTTGACTCTGACCTGCGGCCCTATGCTGCATGTCATTCCCTCTCTCTCTCCCCTTTCATGTCTCCAGCTGTCCTGTCAAATAAAGGCCTAAAAATACCCAAATAATTATAAAAATTTGGTATAGTATGTCGAAAAAGTAAAAAAAAAATCATAGTATAGTAAGTTGAAATAAGTGACAAAAAAGTCATAGTATAGTATGTCGAAAAAAGTCATAGTATAGAATATCGAAATTTGTCATATGTCGAAAAAAGTGATAAAAAAGTGACAGTATAAAATATAGAAAAAAGTCACTGAATAGTATGTTGAGATAAGTGATAAAAAGTCATAGTATAGCATGTCGAAAAAAGTCATACTAAAGTACAGTATATCGAAATAAGTCATAGTATAGTACGTCAAAAAATGTGATAAGTCATAGTATAGTATGTCGAAAAATGATAAAAAATGAATTCATAGTATGTCAAAAAAGTGATAAAACAATCATAGTATAGTATGTTGAAATAAGTGACAAAAAAATTCATGGTATAGTATGTCTAAAAAAAGTCATAAAAAGTCATAGTATAGAATTTAGAAAATGTCATAGTATAGCATGTCGAAAAAAGTGATCAATAAGTCATTGTATAGTATGTTGAAAAAAGTGATAAAAAAGTCATAGTATAGTATGTCAAAGAAAGTCTGGAAGAACATGCAACCTCTACACAAAAAGGCCCAGCCCATACTGGTAATCGACCAAGGGTGAGAGTCTGCAGTGCCTGCTTGCTGGCAGTGCTAACTACTGAGCTACCGTGCTAACAAATAAAGCATGTCGAAAAGAGTGATCACATAGTTACGCAAACACAGACATCACAAACGCAGAAAAAGCCTGAAAGAAGCACTAAACTTACTAACAAACACACAAATAATATTGTACAGTGAGTGGCAAGAGAAAAAAACTGTACACAAGGATACATTGTTATTGTGAAGACAGACTATTATTTCTTACTTTTGAACCTATCGTACTTTACTTTAACTTAAATGTGTATGTATTGTAACTTAAGTTATGTTACTTTATACTTTATTGACAAGTATTTTTTTCTCTCTCTCTCTTTAATATGACTGTGAGCAACTACTAAACAATTTCCCTGAGAGGATCATTAAAGTATTCTGAGTCTGATTTCTTCAGTGGAAAGTAGTTCCAATAAAAACCTGCAGAGGGAGACATGTTTTTTATATTATTTTGTTAATTTATTTATTCATTAGACATGTTGGTGGGAGGGAAAAAAGTTAATCTCCTCGAAGCCCCGTAAAGCACTTAATGGGCACATCGTTTGTGTCTGAGTTTCAGAGAATAATCCTACCTCAAAGTCCAGTTAGTAGCTGTTCTGGAGGAAGATGTTGATTCAACTCTCTGGTCATTGTTGAGACTTTAATGGTGCTGCTTCTTAAAAATAATTTACTTTTGGATTAGAATAAAATCCACACACTCAGTGATAATTCACCACACCAGAGTTTTATTCTGGGTCACCTTTGTTGAAGATGTAATAATTTGGGTTGCCCACTAGATGGAACTGTTTAGCCGAATATGACTGACTAGGCTGAATGTTGTTCAGTTTATGTTTTCTTAGTATTTATGGAAGAAGGTATCCAGGGTTGCAGTAAACAAAGGCGACGTTTTCAAATAATATCCAAAACTCTTGATTTACAATCACTAAAGAAAGTGCTGTATAATGTAATGAATAGAGGGCAGGATGTGGTGAGTGCTGACAGTGAGAGCCACACACTAGGAAAAAAGGAACACCACTTTTTCCTTACAATCCCAGGGAAAAAGGATCTTTAATCATGTCTAGTCAAAATGAAAATACACACTATACTGCAGTGTGTTTGTCCATGTTTTGGGCCAACTGAAGAATGTGTCCTCAGACCAGCATATCAGTCTACTGTGACAGGATGGAAGTAACATTTAGGACACTGTTTGATGTTAAATCTACTGTGAAATGTCTCTTTTTAAATGAGTATTCTGAGACACATATTTACATATTTTAATGAGTACTTCACTTTACATAAAACTTTTTAAACCAGTAGTTATAAAGTGTTTAAGGGAGAGAAAAAAGACCACAAAAGAAGTTCACAGCCATGCTAGAGGCTCTGTGAGGCTGCACTGTTACTTGAGCTGGATGCTAACATCAGCAGCTAACATACTCACAAAGACAAGGTTTAGAAGGTATGTTAAAGATCTGAGTTTTGCGTGTTAGAATGTTAACATTTGTAGTAGTAAAGACAAAGCCCAGCGGACACTAATGGGAATGTCATTAGTTTTGCAAAAATGTATTCATAAACCAAACAATGGACAATTTTGACCTGATGCTTGCGTTTTATAAAAAGACGATACAATGAATCCTGAGGGGAACATGAATGTGTGTACCAAATTTCATGGCAATCCATAGAATAGATTTTTCACTGGACTGACCAACTGCTATTGCCATCCTAGAGCCACAGCACTAGCATGGCTGAAAACAAGGACCACAAAATAGAAAGAAAAAAAGAAATATATATATATATATATATATATATATATATATATATATATATATATATATATATATATATATATATATATATATATATATATAAAAAGAGTCAGGGAACAACATATTTCAGTCGATGAAGTTGCTTTTATGTATTTACAACTTTATTCACGCATGCGGGTGTTTTGGTTTTTGAACATGAGGGCCGCTGGTCAACGTTTGGCTATTGTTGAGCATCTGTGGACTCACTAAAAGAGAAACTAGTAACTCTGCATGTCAGTCCGTCGTGTAGATTGTACACTATGTGCAGCCTGGTGTGATCCATTCAGCAGTTTACCTTTTTCAACCAACAGCAGATGAGTAAAAAAATAACAGCTCAGCGTTGCCTTCTGCAGCATTTCAATTTGATTGTGTAAATCACAAAGTGCACTCTTCTCTCTGGAAGCTGCTCCAGGGGTGAGTGAATTAGTTTGTTTTCTTGTGAGGCACTTGGTTATTTTTACTCCGTTCCTCAGGGAACCCAGGGTTAGGGTTAGAAATTGCAATTAGTCTAAGTCAGGCTTTAGCCTATATCTTGCCTTACAATTACCCAAAACAACAGTTATTTCCCCCTGTGGGAACTCGATGTAAAACTAGACGCTGATTTCCATTAGAAACACACACAACAATCATATCTAACTGACAGGTTTCTGTTTTTTTTCCCAGAAGAAAAAGACTTTAAAACACTGAATTTAATGGCTTGTAAAAATAACTGTTTTTGCAGTAAAGCCCCTGCGACCTGTTTCACTGCAAAACACAAACAGACATAATGCTGCCTCAGTTAACAGCCTGTCTGTCTGATTGTCTGTACATCCCGCCACTCCCATCCTGTTGAGAGGGCTCTCTTTTGACAGCCTCCTCCCATAAAGGAGGCCCTGTCTGGGCTTTGAGAGGTTGTAATAGCCCCCTAGATGACAGATGGATAGATGGATGGATGAGGTAAGAACATAGAAGGCTGTAAATTAGATGTACACAGCATACCCTTTTTTTCCTGAAGACTCACACTCTTGTCTTTTGGTCAGTCATGAGGGAACAAAAAACAAAAGTCAAAGTCAGGCAGAAACACTTGGGCTGTGAGAGACAGGAGCAATTACTGTCAGAGAGAGAGAGGCAGACAGGATGAGAGGAGCAGGAAGAGGAAGAATAAAGGAAAAGAAGGAAAACCAGGGGGACTTCTGACACTTCTGGATTTGAGCCAAGGGGAAAGAAAGGCAGCATCACAGCAAAAATAAAAATGGAAGCATACAAAAACCACAAAACAAATCTCTTCTCTTCTCCCCTTCTTGTCTAGAAGAAATAAGATCATCGGTGGCATCTATGCCATGCCTGCAGTATAGGGGTAATTCTAGTTTTTCTTCAAACGACAGCAGCACAGTGGCCCTCAGAGAAGCCGGTGTACTGAACCTGCACCGTCAACAGAAGATTCCCCAAAACTGTGACTGCATGTCTCCACAGTTAAACTCAGAGAACGTCTCCTAAAATATTATTAAATCACACTTGAAGATGTTTCCCACAAAATATGACCAGTAAACTCATTGAAATGAATGAACATAACAGCAAGCATGACTTCAGTGTCTGCATCATAACAAGCAAGTGATAATATGCTACGAGGTGTCCTAAAATAATAGGCGGGGTAGATGCAGAGAACATTTCCATCATCTCATCCGGACACCAAATGTTCCAAATGTGTTTCTTTGAATGGATTTTAAATTGGATAATATTTAATGTCTTAAAAAAGTGATTGTGGATTGTCAGGCTTCATCTACTTTTTCTTCTTCTTTTGGTTTGGTCAAGTTTGCATTAGTTCTTCTTTTACATATAGTAGCAGAAGGTGGACATTTCAAACATGAATAGTCTGCTTGCCTGTTTTCCAAGTCTTAAAACCATAGAAATAAAAAGGTCTACAGTTACAACTGACTCAGTTTGGGGTCTCCTGTGCTGTTAGCCATAGCTTAGCTAGCTTATTGATCACTGTGACAATAAACATACTAAAGACCAGCCTCACGCCTATTTGTATTCCTACTTGTGTATTGAATTTCCTCTAAGGCACACCTAAGGAAGGGCAAATTTGGGGCCGAAACGTTGTGTGCCTGATTCTGCACTATTACATATTTTTTTCAGGGCATTTAACTGTTGTGTGGACTTTATCTTATTTGAATGAATGATTACCAAATCATAATTTAATTTCTTCAAATCAACTCCTTGTCTAACTAGATTGTATTATCTTGCTTATATCACAAACACTTACCAAAGGAAAACAAGTTTAAAGTTTGTATTTACTCATGATTAGGTCCATTTAAGGGAGGGCGACTATCTGTTAGCACAGCATCAAACAAGCACAGTTGCCATGGTTGACTTCACTTTAATATTCTGCCTGCACTGATTTAGAATAGTGGATCTGTTGTATAATATTCATGAACTCCTGCCAACCAATCAAAAACAAGTATTTGCTGTTACGCTGAAAAGAACAAACCATGAAATTTGTGCTGTGTTTTCCCATTTTTGTTAATGGTTGATACAAATTGAATAGATTTCCAAGACTTTGGTAGCACGTGGTGCTTGTTGTTGTTGTTGTTGTTGTTGTCAGCTAAAAGCAGCAGCTTTAATGATTAGATTCCGGTTTTAGTGTGTCGATGAAGCTGTTTTGAGGATTTGTGGTGCTAGATTGGCTCTCAAGTTGTCCCTCACACACACACACACACACACACACACACACACACACACACACACACACACACACACACACACACACACACACACACACACATACGTACATACACTCACACACTCACTCACTCACTCACTCACTTCAAATACTAAATCAGAAATACCCCAGAAATGATGTCTTGGGCAGTGATACTCTGGATAACTTTTGAGTCAGTCACTGAGGAGTTTATTCCCTAAAATGCCGCTGGTTGGTTATGTTTACCACAGTTCTTGGGTCGTTTGTATTTAAAATAACGCTGTATTGGTGCATGTTCTTATAGGTACAACACAGCACACGGCCAGTTGGATGTAGCATTAGCTCCTAATGCTAGCGTTATTCGCCTTTTCGTTGAATTTTGTTTGTTGTTGAGTGTTATATATGGTGGTCTGACATTTCTTTCTGTGTAGAAATGTTGTGGATGCCTTGAGAACACACACACACGCACACGTATACACACACACACACACACACACACACACACACACACAAACACACACACACACACACACACTGCTGATCAATAAACCTGATAAGAACTCCATCCTGCCAGCGGGCAGTGACTAATGTTCCAGCTGACTCCTGAGGATGGAGAGTGCTGCGGGTGTATGAGAAGAGAGAGAGAGAGAAAAAGAGAGAGAGACAGAGAGAGAGAGAGAGAGAGGGGGAGGGTGTTTTGAGTCATGGTGGTACCTGTAGTGGGCACAAATCAAATTAACTCAAGAGAAATAGGAACGCAAGTCAGGGAGAGACTGAGTGGCCATTTTTACCCTTTTCCATATACAGCAGTAGCTACATTAATATCATGTGACCTGTATACAGTCCTTCATGACTTTATCTAGGCTAAAACTGTCATTACTGTAATCACACTAAACAATGATAGTAATTTGTATGAAACTGATCTACAACCTGTGACGAACCAGTCCTTTAGTAGAGACCAGTCTTTGAAAACTGAAATCTCAGACATCCGAGATTTTGAAGCCCCAGAAGCAGCAGCAGACCCATCATTCATCAAAGATTCATGAAAGCTGTGGTTTGTGTGTTTGTGGGGACAGTCTAAGGGGCCACTTTGGGTTTTCCAAATGTAGTTTGACTTATAGCGGCCTCATCGGGTGAACTTCTGTTTTAAAATGCCAGAAAGCATGAAACCATTAGGAGCTGATTGCAGCAGCTGTTCTAAAATTCTAATTTATGTGGAGATTTACACATCACTTAATCAAAACACAAAATCTACTTTTTGGTTGTTACTAAACATTTACACATCTACTAACTACCAGATGGAACTGTTATGAGATGAGATCATAAACCTAGCTAATTGTATGTTTCCCAGCTCAATATCCATCAATATGACACATAAAGGATACCTTTCAAAGGGTGATGTGTTCTCAGCATTGTTGTTCCCTAGGTCAAATGTTCAACGTATGTTTTCCTGGGTTAATATATCAAAATCACCCACCTACAGCTTATAGCCCACTGATGTTAGACTCCTTGAAACATACACCCTCAAATTGGGTAGCAGCCAGCATTGAGCTATCATCTTCTTGGTTGCGGTTGAGCCGGCTAGCCAAACTTTCTTCTGTTTCCCAAGCAGGTGTAATTTAGAGTCATCATTAAGAAACAAAACAACCGGGTCTGATGTTGTTTTATACCAGAACTCATGCACCTGTTCAAACTCCCAGACCATGTCCAGGAAAGCTCCAGTTAGTTCAGGTTGGCAGAATGTGCAATAGGGAGTAGGAATGACTTCAGAGAGGTATCTCTGACAGACAGTTTTCTTGACTTCAGACATTGATTTCTCCAATGGGTTTTTACCATTCAAACTGCATTTAAAAAGTCCATCCCCAATGCAATTTGAACTGCGAAGAAAGCCCTTACCAATCTCTTACAATGTGTTTTATTAGGAACACAGGGCCTGGGACCATAGGGATGACCCCACTTATTTGTGTAGATGGAAGAGTGAAAGTACAAACAGTATCTGACGATTGATAAAACTTCTGTTTACAGCATTGATATATATCAAATTACAAAATGTAAGGCTAATAATGTTAGACTAATAATGTGGGTTAGCTTAATTATATAGTTCCTTCTCTTGCCTCCTGTTGTCTTCGGGTCAAATTTGACCCATTTTCCAAAAGTTTCTATGGCCGAAATTTGGGTTTTTGTCAAAACAAATAACGTTGATGGTTCCATAGAATGCTCTTAACAATTAAAATATATGATCAGTTGACTACTTAATTGAATTTGGGTGTTTTATTGAATTTTAAAGCATTTGAAGGAAGAAAAAAAAAACTTTTAAAAAAGTGCAAAAAAAGAATCGACAAAGACATCGGTAAAAGTGACGAAAATGTCAAATGTTCAAAAACATTGGGGAAAAGTGAAAAAAGTTTTAATTTTAAATTTTGATCCACAAATACAAAAAGTTGCATGGTCGACGGGAAGACAACACAAGGGTTGACCACATAAATACCACTAACTCTGGAACACGCAATCGATTCAAGATGGCGCCATACGGGCACCACAGTGTTTCCTCCCGTCAAAATGCTGTTTAATAATAAGTTCAACTTAATTACATTAACTAAAAATTAGACTAATAATGGGGGTTAGCTTAATTGTATAGTTCCTTATTATGCTTAGCTACATTATTACCAATAACTCTGAAACACACAATAAACATCCTCGATTCAAGATGGCGACATGTACCCCCCACCCCCCCCACCCACTACACGCCACATTAACATCCTGCACTATTTACCTGTAGACTACATTGCACAAACTATATCTCCTGGACTTTTGCACATCCCTTAACATCTTTGCACATCCTGCACTAAACCATACAGCCTTCTTTTCTTATTGCTAAAACAGTTATATTGTCCATGTTTGTTTATTTATGTTATGGTTTCTTTCACATTTATTGTTTTTGTCCTCTTAATATGCATATGTATGCACCATCCACAAAGTCAAATTCCTTGTGAGTCTTATTTACTTGTCAGGAAATCATTTTCTGAATCTGATTCAGGAAAAAAGTATTTTTGCTTTGTTTACATACTAAATTGGGCTTGACTGGACAGACACACTACAGTTGTTTCCTAAAAAGACATCCTTAAGTTGGAATGATGCCACCTGATTTAGTAGATCACTACGTTTTAAGCTGGCTAGTAGTTGCTACGAACTCAGGAAGGATTTTCCAAGTGAAGTTTGCGATGCGTCATCAGCACGGTGAAGTTTTATCTTTGAGTTCCTTCTTCTTTTGGCATTTATCCATCTTTTACTCTACTTCCTCGTCAGTATTTCCACTCGTACACATGTACAGCTCACATATATACTGTAGATGGCATTTGGAAAGAGAAACTGGCTGTAATCATTACACTGCTGTTCCCATCTTCTCATCAGTTTGACATACACCTCATGTTGTGAGGGTGGGGTGTGTGGGGGTGGGGGGGGAGATGGGGGGCAGTGTTATAATGCGGTCTGCCTCATCAAATAATATAATGTATTAAATATACACTGCATAGATATAACAGCCCCAGACTCTCAGTATGGGGCCTATTTCTTACAATCACAAAGAACATCTAATTATTCGTTTTCACGGAGCTCTGAAAACGACTCATCAAAGAGGTCATTTACTTTGTATGCTCTGAAGGCAGTTTGTCTGATTGCTGCGCTGATTTTCCTTTCAGATTTTTCTCTGCTTGGTACTCCCTTAAATATCATTATGGGAAAAATAACAAAATATTGTGGAGCATAGATGATAAGAATGTACTTAACGCCTCATAACGTATTTTACAGGACCATTCCATTGGGGCCTTAAAGAGCAACTGCACACAGGATCTTGTTATCTTGTTGTAGTCCATGCACTGACGTTTGTGGGTTGAAAGTCTTCAGGTCTGTTGCACCATTCTTCTCTGTAGTGAAATTCTTACCATTTTTAAAGGTGCCCTGCCATACAAAACCGTTTTTACTTACACTTTTTGAAATCTGTTAGGTCCATATGTGTTTGTGTTATGTCGTGAATGTGAAAATGAACTGCTACCTCCTCTGTCAGTCTAGCCAGTGAAAAGAAATAAGAGTAGAAATCAGGCCAATTACAAAAGCTGGTCAGTCTGACATCAGTTGCAACGTCAGCTCATTACTATTCATGAGCTCACCAAGTTGTGCTGGGTAAAGGATTCTGACAGCCAGGCTCTCATTGGCTAGCTGTTAGCCAATCAGATTCAAACAGCTTAGCTTGTTGAATATTAATGAGAACTGGCAGAAATCGAGCTGAGTCTTCCTGCAGACTTTCTGTACCACGCTAGAATGGCTTGAAACAAGGTAACCAAGGCATTTTTTCCACAAAAAACGTTAGAGAGTCCATGGTAGAACTTCAGACATTACCACAAAGTAATGAAATACGTGTGGCAGGGCACCTTTAAGAGGAGACAGTAAGGTACATTTTTTAAATAGATATCGCCATGGAACTGCCCCCAGTTCATTACTCACATTACGACAATTATTTTTTGTATTAAAGTTTTCTAAAATTGTATGTTTAAATATACAAATGGGGCATTATATTGTTAAATATGCGCTAATTTGCAGAAAGAAATCTGACCATTAGATAAAGCCTGCTTCAAAATTCTTATTTGATTTTGTTGACATATTAGAGTCAGATATTTTTACAAAGGGGATTTTTGATATCTCTTTTTATCTCTCCATAAATCAGAAAATGCTGTCATACAGCCATAAAAACAACAATTTTTGCCATGTTTTAAGGAATAAAATGTTGTATAAATCAGGCTATGAATGATATATGAACAACCCTCTCGGTAAAAACCTTCAGAATTTAAATATGAATGAAACTGGAAAGTTTGGTGTGTAAGTGCTACTGTAGTGGAGATTTCAGTCTGAGAAAAAAACCTTTAAAGAACATCTTGCAAGACACTACAGGTGATAGGGTAAAACCCTTTTAACTAATATATCACCATGATGCCTCCCCAGTTGATTAAGACAATTATATTTTGCAATACAAGTTGTTCCTTACAAGTTGTAACTTTATGTTAAATAAATAAATGAGGCATTATCTAAAGCTAAATATTTATAAATTTAGGACAAATCTACAGACACAAAAAAAGACAGTGTAGTCCCTCCAGGACCCTGTGGCAGGCAGGAAAGATTGTGGCCGACCTTAAGCACCCGGACACAAACTGTTAGAACCACCAACGTGTGTACGTTCAAAAGTTGTTTTAGTCGTGTAACAGAAAACTCAGATTGGACAGATAGTCTAGCTAGCTGTCTGGATTTACCCTGCAGAGATCTGAACATGCCAACACAAAGAAAGTGGAAGGTAACGGATATCCAGCCGAAAAGAACGACAACGGGCGGAATTTCCGGCAGCAACGGGGCAATCCCGGAAGTGGAACGTCGTGGATATAGACTAGTTTCTTCCCAACTGCAGCTAGTCTCATCAACAAGGCCTGGTGATTGGTTTTGTTGAGTTTGGGCAACTGTGAGTTTTAGTTCTGAAACTGTTAAACTGTGTTTACTGCAAAACTTGAAAATGATGTTTATGTTTCTGGGGAACTTTCTACAAATTAGCCAAGAAACTCATATTGGGACTTGCAATACAGAAAGTTGTTTAAACAACATTAGGCTGTATTGACTTCATCCAGCCGGCTACCGTAACTGTCCCCCAACAGTTGATAACATTATTATGCATAGATTCCTTTGTAGAGAATAAATGAATGCACCATGTTTGAATTATTAAACAGTGACAAGACCTGTGTGTCTTAGCTGATTGGCTGTTTACACAACTGATGTGGAAGTTGGGTGAATAAACAGCCCCATCCCGCAGTCGTCTCAATTCTTGGATTCTTCCTCCGTCGTGTTACTGACCGGCTTCGGCTCATCTCGACACAGCAACAAACACAAGGCCCGCGACCCTCTGAGACGCCAAGAGGAAGACCACGATTTCCACGAATTAGGACAAATGCAGATTAATTAAACATCAGAGCAGCTTCCACTCCGCATTTCCTGCCACCGGCGCATCTCTGTGTTTGGCTCTCTTAAAACAGACTATTAAACAGAGGGAGGACACACACACGGGCCTGTCTATACTGAGGAGTGACACAGATTCAGAAGGAAAACAAACTGACAAGGACATCAGCTCTGTCAAAACAGGAAGTTTGCCGGCAGTGCTGAGTGGGAGGTTGGCTGCCGCCGTCGCAGGACCGACACTAGGAAAGACTTAAAAGACAGGATATGCACAGAATAAATGAAAAGAGGCATTTTCTACACAGATAAAAAGACACAATAATCTTAAAAAAGACACAAAGTCACACAAAACAAGAAGTTCATGATTAGGTCTATTTCAGATGTTTTTTTTAGAAGATTACAGTCATTACAGGAGTTATTACATCCCCACTTAAAAATCACGTAAAAAAAATTTAAGATTTTATTTGCAGCAGTTTGAAGATATAAAATCGATAAAAAAAAGTCCTAGGTTTGCTTTAGCGGTCCATTTGTGCCATGTTTTCTTTTTTTTTTTCTTTTTTTTAGAAAGCCTTCATGTGCAGCGTTCAACTTTCTTCATTCATCATAATTGCTGAAATTATGTCGACTGGCTTCACAAAGACACAAACAAAAGATTCAACATCATAAAAAAATAGAACGCAAGATCACTTTTTTTCCTTTTATCAAATTAATTGAGGCAAACTAAATAACACATTGCCATAACTAGATTCTATGAGTGAATATCAAAATAAATCACTTTCCTTCATTTGTTAGAGCAAGACCCAATTTGCATATTCACAGATATTGTAAAAAAAAGAAAAGAAAAAAAAGAGCGACAGAATTTCCATAAAATGTACACCACTGTTCCTTCATCAGAAAATACAATATAAATCTACTTTAGTGGTTTTAAAGGATACATGATAACTGGATAGAGCTGCTCAGATTGTCTTACAAAATGCACTCAGCTTCTCTTCTTTACAGTTTTGCTAAAAGGAAAAGAAACGAGACATTTCAGACAGTCAGACGCCTTCTGAGCAACCATTCATCTCATCTTATTGCTTTCCCCCTCTGACTAAATACAAGCAGCTGTTGTCAGTCTGATGTGTGTTTGGTTTTGTTCAGTTCAGTCCAAACTTCTGTGGTACCTGGATTATCCAGGTGTGTAATTATCTCTGCGCTGAGCGACAGACTTTCTCATCACCCCAATCCTGAAAACAACCCCCAGGGTCGCTTAAAATGTACGTCGGACTTGGAAGAGACACAAGATACAAAAGCATGTTATTGTGTGATGGGGGTCAAACAAGAACAGAACATTTCTGCCCAAGTTTGAACCACTTTGGTTATTTCCAATGAGAGATTTCTGTACTTGTGTTTCTCACGGGTTTAAAGTGGGCTCAGTTGACAAACAAAGGCGGTCACGTGTTTCTGTGCACCAATCAGAAATAAGCAATTTGAATCAAAATGTGATGACAATCTTTAAAAAAAAAAAAAAAAAAATCTTTTTAGCTTATATACCGTCAGTCAAATGTGATCAAACCACAGCCACAGAGTTTTTGAGTGTTAAACTTTAACTTTGGTTGTTGCACGTCATTAATATTAAATGTTACAGATATAAATACAACCAGGTTTTCAGGGACTTTTAAGTTCAATTACTAATTTGGAAAATGGGTGATTGATTAAGTTTTGGTCTATGTTTTGGTGATTATCATTATCAGATAACTTAGTTTAGGTCTCTAGTTCTGGTTGCTTTAGCACATTTATTGTCATAACATTATTACACTTCCGCCCCCCCTGATAATAAAGGGTCAGTTCGCCCAACCTGTAAATTTTTTTTCCCACTTATGTGTTATCTAGCAATGCAGATTGTTTTGCTTTGGAGATATCACTGCTGAAACAGCTGCCACCCCAATACAAATACATTGCAGACACATTGTGTTTGTGCTCATCAAAGCACTAAAACGTTTAATTTGGAAAACTCAACAGCAGCATGGGTTCCCAAAAACAGGCATTCTGTATAATCCACAGAGCTGACTGTAAACTTTAAGTTGAAGATAAAATAAACAGTAAGAACTTTCCACAGAAATGTCTGAGGATTGCTTGATAAAACTAATTGAGAAAATATATCATTTTTGTTATTTTGTTTGGCTTGTGGGGGGGATGCCAGCAGTTTTGTTACAGCTTTAAAAGAAATGGGGACACTTGTAGTATGTAAGACAAAGTTATGAAGTCAGAAGACAGACGGAGAGAGACAAGGCTTCCTTTCTCCGAGAGAGTCCAGCTCCACATTCCTCTCATTCTGCCGTGCACGACCTGACCGCAGCTACAGCTGGCTCTGTGTGCGTCTCTGTGTGCGTCTCTGTGTGCGTCTCTGTGTGCGTCTCTGTGTCTTCTGGGAATTTCTTTGCTCTTTTTTTGAAGTCAGGAAATCCCTGCAAGGACACAGTAGCCACTTATAGAGGCCACTTCAGGACCTCACAGAGAAATGGGTTATTTTTAGGGTCAGGATTTGGCATCTGTATGCTTGCTTTCCATGTGTGTCTGAAGTGAACTTTAATGCAGTTGCACAGATGCTCAGACAATAGTGTGAAAGTGAAAATACAGATTTAAGAAATCTTCCTACAGCGACACATTGATGAAGTTGCTGAACACACCTGACTCAGTCTCTCTCTCTCTCTCTCTCTCTCTCTCCGGTGAGTCGGAAAATCGGGAAGATTTAAAACAAGGATATGAATTGCCTTTAAAAATGTTTTTAAATGCTTTGACTTTGGTTTTTCATTAATATAAGAAGTGAAAAAAAAGATTAAAAAGAAAATTTCGCTAAAAAAAAAACAACCTGTCTCTGACTGAGTCGCTAATTTCTGTCTTTGGTCTGTCACTTAATGAGCTGCTGGAATAAAATACACCTCTTTCAACTCTCTGTGTTGACAGCTCATTATCTTCTCTGTCTTCTTTTGCTCAAAAACAACTTTTCACCAGCCCACCCTCCACGTGCCGCCCGTCTGCCCATCCGTTCTTTCATCCTGACTCTCCGTCAGGTTTTGGGGGTGTAATAAGAGTCTACTTTCAGTTCCGAAGACAATTGTCAGCAGAGATGAAGCCTGAAAGCCATTCATGAAAATTACCTGAATCTGGTTCCACTAATTGTTCAATTTTGTTTCTACTAATACTTTCTCATTAATGATGAGCTCATTTTTTACTGGTGCACGGGGCCAAAAAGAAATCACAATATCTTGATTTAAAGGTCCAGTGTGTAACATGTTAAGTTGTTCATTATCAAACTCTGTGTTGCCCGTTCAGTAACTTGTCCTTTTTCATGAATATTACCACCACCATCACCGGTACCACCACCATCAATTCCAAGTATTCCTTTTGGCTTGAAATTTTACATTTGCATTCGCGTGAACTTGGGTAGATGCTCCATATTCATGCGCCATCTTGAAATACGTTAGCTGGTAAAGGACATACAGGACATACTGCTCCGCCTTTTGCGTTTTCGCTGTCACATGATAAACTCACAGGTGCTGCTAATGGGTATCGTAGCTCCCTGGCCGCGGCAAGTTGGAAGAAGGAAACATTGAGGACCACACGTATTCAAAATCCAAATTTCAGGAACAGGAGTCTTCTTCGCCCAGAAAAAGAAAAAGGATACTGAAAAGAGCAAGAGACCGGCTTTTTGAAGCGTGAAGGCTACCGTAGCTGTAATACGTACTTTGAACTACGTGGTGCGAGAGAGTTGATTGCGATATATGATCTCAACGCTGGATGGGAGAAATTCCTACACATTGGACCTTTAAAGCTGTAGTGCGTAGTTTCTAGGAATTCTAAGTAAATGACAGCAAAGCTGTCGGAGCATCCACATGATACAAGCCTACCGTGATCGCGCACCACCAGAAGGCACTATTTAACTACAAAGTACCAAAAAAAGAATCTTTATAATCTGTTTTACACCTGGATTTTCATTGTATTTATATATTCTTTTTTCTTCCATTTTTTGAGTTTTTTTTTTTTAAATATTCAAACTAAATGAACGTGAAATCCCCGATTTCAATCCAGTGAAAAGCAACCAACTGATTGGGATGCTGATCAATATTTTCACTTGCTGAGATGCCAGTGTCGGAGGGGAAAATTTCTAAAAACTCCTGAACCAAAAACGGGTCATAAAGGATGAAATATGAATGAAGCTACAGGTCAACAGGCTTCCAGTCCTGACAAACTACGGCAGAAACTGCTGCGAGACATTTCTTACCGACTGAACTGAAAGTCAACCCCCCCCCCCCCCACAATCGCCCCACACCGAAACCTTTCCATCTCGAACACGTCCGCATTCCTCCATCCTCTCCCTCGCGTTTCCTTCTGACTCTGCATTCACTTTTCAAGATATTTCCATGCTGGAATTACTATTACACTATATGAAAATTCTGCTAAAACTTAAATATTATAATTATATTTAATGTGAACTACATTTCTTTAAAACTCATATTAGTTGCAGTTTGTAATTGGTTTCATTGTAGCAGCTTTTGTAGAATATTGACTTACAGTGTGACCATCATGAAACAAATATCCCTCTAAAATGGTTTTAAAGATGTCAAAAAGGGTTCCTGAAATTGATGGCATGATAATATAATAACTTAATGCTGGTAAGTACAACCCATGCATTCTTTCAAAGATGTATATAAGTAATACCTTTTTACTTTTCAGGAAGAAAATATGTCTGTATGAAGTTGTATTTACAGGTTTAGCCCATTTAAAGGGATATTTCATGACATTACTTACATTCATCTGGTATTATTGCATTCCTAAAGCAGACCTGACATTAAAATATTGGAAGAGCTGAAACAAGATAAGTACATTGTATTATATTATATTCCCTAAATGTTGCGTGTAATATAGTTGAAATGTTAACATTTTTAGTCTGCATCACAACGAAACCCTCACCTCCAACATATTTTCTCTCTCGCTACTTATATCTCATCTGGTGCGGGTCAGCTTTGTGTTCATATCCTCAGGAATAAGCTCATAGTGTTCTGACTGACCTGAGATCAGCCATGTTGGAGGGCCAGATTGTATCACCATGACATATAAACTCATCCACACATCTTAAAAGTGGCTAAAAAAAGTAAAAAATGCAACAGATCTGGCACCTGCCCTGATTCCTGAAAGCACTTTTCCCCTTTTCCTAAAGCAAAGCCCGGAGCAGGTCGAGTTCTATATTTAAAAGTGGCAGTGAATATTTGATCCGCAGTACTTTTCATCATTTGTCTGTTTGAATTACCTCTTGAGCCTCTAGAGTGAAAATTAAAAAGCAAAGTTCCAAAACTTTTTCGAGACATACTGAAGTGGTATCTGACCCCCGGCTCTGCTCGTTACTCAAACGACAGCAGGTCCGGGTGGGGCTCGGGGTCTACGGCGCTCCCTCCGGTGCCGTTGTTGCACGGCGCGCCGTTCCCCAGCAGGACCTCCTCCCCCAGGCTGATGCGGCAGGAAGTTTTCCCCGAGCGGGGGGTGGAGGCCTGCCGGGAGTCCGGCCCTGACGCCTTCTGCCAGACGTCGCATGGCTTTGTGTCTTTGTTGATGAGGTCCGGCACAGAGAGCTGCAGCTGGGGCTGTTCCTCTTCACCTCCTTCACTGCTCCTGTTCTCCACATCATCTTCTTCTCCACCTATCACTCCATCAACTTTGCCGTTGCTTCCCGTCGTCTCCCACTCGGCAGCGACTTTCTTCTCTGCTGGGCCCGGTGGCAACGTGAGCTCCTCTGACCCCTCGTCCTTCTTCTCGCCCGGCTGCTGCTGCTGCTCCTCCTCCTCGCTGTTCCTCAGCTCCTCCTTGGCGATGAGGGGCGTCTTGTCAGGAGAAGAGAGGAAGGAGGAGGAGTCAGCAGGGTCCGGAGAGGAGACAACGGGGTCAGAGGAGATCATCATGTCCGCCGTGGTCTTCAGCGCTCGAGGGAGGCGCTTTTTCCCCGATGGAGGCGGGGGGTCCAGCCGGGGGAAGGAGTCAAAGGAGGAGATGTGACTGGAGGAGAAAAGGGGAGGTGGAGAGAGATGGAGAAAGGAGAAGAAAGCGAGAGACATGGAGGCAATTAGTCAAACAGAGAAAGCCATTAGTGGCCATTATGGGTAAGTACTGTCCCAGCAAAAGTTTTAACACTGGTACACATGCTGCCCTCAAATGTTGTGAGGTCGTATTTTCCACATGGGAAGTGGAGTAAAGTTTACCCTTGGTATTTAAGTTTTTTTGAGTCTTTCAAACCAACCCGTTCTCACTCTGACGCAAAAATCACCCTTTATGGAACGCACCGGGCATAGCAGCAACTTGACCGCGGCGCTGTAAGACGTAGTAGTAAGGGCGACAACGGTAGCGATTATCATTAAAGGTGCTGTAGGCAGGATTGTGAAGATCCAGGAATTCATGTAGTTCTACTGGAACATAGGGTCAGTTTCAGCAAATAGGACAGAAAGTTAGTTTTATAAGTCTTACCTACTGCACTTTAAAGACCGAAAATCCACGTGAAGAGGTTGGTTGGGGTGGTTGAATGGGTCAAACAACACAGGACTTTTACCCGAGAGACCGGGGTTTGTGTCCCATTCTTTTCCCCGAAACGTACATTTTGTAACCCCACCCACAATCTTTTCCTAAACTTAACTGTCCCATTCTTGTGCCACATGTCAGTAAGAGCGTCTAAATATGTCTCCAAAGGGCTAGACCAGAGAGCGTCAAATAGTGATGCCAAGAGTCCTGACCAAGCACATCTAAATATGACGCTAAAGGAGAGTTATTGCGTCAATAACAAACGCCAAAGGCACCTGGCTAAGCGATGGCAGTGAGAATGTGTTGTTCAAACACTGTCGCCAGGCGACGATGCTTTGTTCTATTTTCAAATGTGAAATCATTTCTTTTCTACATTTCAGTGTCGTACTAATAACAAGGTTCACAACAGAAGTGATTAAGACAAAATGCCTTTAATTTGAAAAAAATAAAAATAAAATAGCAAAGACACAAACTCAAGAACTCCGAGCTCTCAGAAAACCCAAAGTCATGAATACAACAGCAGTAGGTTGTTCAGCTGGACTCTTCTAGTAAAACACGACCCTACTAGAAGGCATCAACGGTACCGGTGAATTCATGATAAACGGAATTATACTCGAAAAATTAGAGTTTGTGTTTCAAAACGCCATGTCTTCTCTTTTATTTGGTTGTGTGTGAAAGTGTGTTTAATCTGACTGTTCTCTCTCTCTGGGCAGTGAACATTTAGGGAAATACGCATATTCACTTTCTCATGTTTGTCAAAGGATAAATTAGCTTATGTTAGTATAAAGACTAGAAACAGGGGAAACACAAACTTTATACAAGTTGAACGTACAAATGTGACCCTTACACAAACGTTTTGAGCTGACACACCCACTACTTACCTTGTCAAATGTATGCTGAAAGCTGATTGGCTGATGAAAATAAGCATAACTAAATTGTAAATTAGAAACTGTTTTGATGAATTGTGTAATGATTGAATTAGATCTAGCGGAAGCCATTTACAATTATATACACAGTAGGGGAAAAGGCATCAAGTTTGATACCTACACTTACTTGTCTACCAATTAGAGGGTGTAACTGTAAGTGATGGAGCATGTGTGTGTGTGTGTGTGTGTGTGGATGAAGGTGGAGAGTACCAGCAAGAATTTAAAATCTACTTTTACTTCTGGTGATCGCTCCAATGGCTCTCATTGTGCACTCTCAACGTGTTTCCAAAAACATACGCCTTTCTTAAGCTGTTCCCCATGAGGTGTATTTTCATCCTATTTTATCTGATCATTCTATATAACATGTATTTGAGCTTTATCTGAACATTTAGGACTGGTATCTAAGATTCGACAGGAGACCTTGTATGAACTTTACTTTCAGAAGACACCTCTCTGGAAAACATCTGTCATGCTTATCAGTGGGTCCTTGAGACAAGGCCAGTTGGCTTTTAGCCATTGGTCAAAGCATTGTTTCCTCCCCCATCTATGTTATAGAATATATACCATGTTCAAACAAAGAAAGTCAGAGTGACCACTGGAGAAGTGGGAAAACAGGTCCCCTCCAAGCTCTGCAGGGCTTGTAAATTGATGCTGATTTCTTCGATGTAAATAAACCTTTATAATCAAGAAACAGTGTCAGCGGATTCCTCTCCACATAGCATTACAGCATCGCTACCAACGACACCACACCCATAACAGAAGAAAATGACCATGGTAACTAACATCCCACGGTGACGAGAAATAAGTTATTATTACCGCTGCATGATTGTTCACTGGAGCTGATGGGGATGCACTCAAAGACAGTTCGTTCAACAAGCACTGCTGTGCTGTATGAGAATGTGAAGAGCACAGACACCTTTTTGTTGTTAAGGGTGGCAAAGTCAACTTCGCAGCTTCATGTGTATGAACAGTAGGCTGATGTGTGTATAGTAGGAAGTGTATGTCTCCTTGTCAGACGATTCAATATACGTATAACTAGATACACAGTCCAGGATCTGTTACAAAAACAATACAGATACATTTGAAGTTGTACAATATACTGAAATTTAAAGCCAATTCATTACATTTCGATTCAGGCGCCTTTGGACTTTCTCACACACACACACACACACACACACACACACACACTAAGACACACACACACACACACACACACACACACACACACACACACATTCTCACACACACACACACACACACACACACACACACACACAAACACACACACACACACACACACACACACACACACACACACACACACACACACACACGCTGAGAGAGTTACTTAGATAGATTGCCCTTTTGCTAAGCCGTATTGATTTTTTCTGAATTTCTTGCAAAATCTGGTTGAATATGCAGCATCGATGTAGCTGAATCTCTGACTTTACACCCCCAGTCTATAGATAATGTCATTAACTATCCAAATACTGGAATAAATAAAAATATATGTCATGCTGCTTTCATTTTCAGATGATTAAAAAGATGCTCCTGAATGTTCTGTGTTTGACTCCACTTCGCATTTCATCCCATGCATCCAGGTTTCAATAATGGGGAGTCAGTCGGTTATTAAGGTAAAAAATAATCTCTCAGCTACACCCATCTGTACCAATGGGTAGTCCAGCAAAATCTTTACAAATCATCACTTCATTTAAACTAAATCTATTCACAGTCCAGTACATGGAGACAAATGGGAGCAGAGCTGCTGAAAATGGACTGCTTGACTGATCTTCAGTCGGAGAGACAACAGATCAATGCTTCTGGAACAAATCCCCAAATATAGACACACAGAAACAGCCTGGAACGTATGAGTGTGTGCATGTACGTGGGTAATGAAAACACAACTAAAAGGCTTTTTCATTTGAACTGAAAAGTTCGTACTTATTAATTTCAGATGTCTCACGGGCGCCTTTGATGTGTCATTATTCCTATAAAAACCCCATTTCACAGGAAAAATCTTAAATCATTCACCTTTTCTGCATAATTTACAGTTAAAGACACTTCTCTCAGCACAGGTAATTTCATATTCTTTGCCTACAATAAGATAATCCTCTAGTGGTTTTATCATTGAATGAATCCAATGAATTGAATGTGTGGCCTTGGAAAGTTTTTCATATTCAACCTAAAAAATGAGTACATACTGTACAGGCACGAATAAATTGATTAAATGAATTGAATCAAGTGCCTCGGAAAATGGTATGATGACACCATGAAGCTTACCAAGCTGAAGAGTGTATGAAAACACTTGAGCGGTCTTGTCTGCCTGGGAAATAGAAATGCTGGATATACCAACGTGATCGGTTGCCAAGGCTGATGTGGCCTCTCACTGTGTATGAAGTGCCGATACCAACTGATGAATAGGGATGGGCATCTTTTGGATTTTAACTATTCTGATTCCAATTCCGATTCTTCCTTTCGATTCCGGTTCTTATCGATTCTCGATTCCGATTCTTTGAGTGGTGGAGTTGAAACATGTTAGATGCTTATTTCACAAATAAGAGGAAAGTTTTATTTTGATTCATACGTGGGTTGCAGTTTTACAGCTTTTACAATGCAAAATAAAGCCACACTAGAGCTCCGCTTACTGTGCTGCACGGCTGCAACATAACAAGCGCCTGGCTGCTACGGAAACCAAAACTTGCGCATATTAAATTTGGAACCTATGATCAGATTTGAAACCAAATCCTCCAAACGATTCCAAACGATTCCAATAAAGAAACGATTCTGATGGAATCGTAATTTTTGAAACGATTCCGATTAGGAATCGGTTCTCGATGCCCAACCCTACTGATGAAGGTCTGGAAAGCAAAGTCAGCAAGCACCTTCGTAGATGGTTGGGAAGACCCCCGAGGTTTACATCTGTTGGGCTCTACATAAGGTCTGGACAGCTCCAGCTCCCCTTGTCCTCTGTTGTAGAGGAATTCAAGGTGGCCAAATGCAGACTCTCCTTGACATTCCAGGACTCTAGAGACCAGCTTATCCAAGAAGTAGGGATAAGGACGATGTCTGGGAGCAAGTGGGCTGCCAGCTCGGCGATCATTAAGGCAGAATAAAGCCATCGATCTTGGGACACAAGGCTCCTGAAAATAGGTGGGCGCTCCCCAAGAGGAACATCACACGGTCTCAACTATGGCGGCTGGAGCCCTTTCGTTTTTCTTTCCTGCTTAGAGCAGGTAAAAGGTAAAGGAACATTATTGTCACATACACAAACATGTAGCGAAATTCATTCTCTGCATTTAACCCATCCCTCAAGGGAGCAGTGGGCAGCCATTTACAGCGCCAGGCGACCAACTCCAAATCTGAGCCAGTGCCTTGATCAAGGGCACTGACTGAAGACTGGTGGGGGAAACCGGAGCACCCGGAGGAAACCCACGCAAACATGGGGAGAACATACAAACTCCACCAGAACAGTCTTGCTGTGAGGCCACAGTGCTAACCATTGGGCCACCATGCTGCATTAGAGCCATTTATGACACTCTCCCAACCCTGGTGAACTTACACAAGTGGGGCATGAGGGAAGACTCCACGTGCAGGCTCTGTAGGGAGAGGGGAACCATGGCCCACATTCTAGCAGGGTGCAAGGTGGCGCTTACCCAGAGGAGACAGGTGGCGCCACGACAAGGTACTGTCAACATCTTGGACCATCATCTTGGAGCAGGAAAGAAGAAAGAGGCATACAGCAGGTACCCAGCCAGCCAAGTCAAAGCCTCAGCTGAATACCATCAACTTTGTCAAGGAGGGATAGAAACCAGTCGTCTTGGGTGGAGCAACACAAAACATTCTTCAGGTCACTCAGGGATGGGAGTTGAGGGCAGACATTAGGAGAAAACCCCACTTCCTGGAGGGGATCCTATCCACAACCCTGCGTCTAGACATTGTAATGTTGTCAAAGGAGGGAAGGAAAGCCATGTTGGTGGAACTGACAGTCCCGTGGGAGGAGGGCTGTGAGGAAGCAGCTGAGAGAAATAAAGCTAAGTACCAGCAGCTGGTTCAAGACTGCCGGGACAAAGGCTGGACGACATAGCTGTTCAATGTGAAAGTGGGTTGTCGAGGATTCCCCACACAGTCAGTGTGGAATCTTATGACAAAAATCGGAATAAGAGGGCAGAAGAGGAAAGCGGCTGTGCGAAGGTTGGGAGAAGCGGCAGAGAGAGCATCCTCCTGGCTCTGGCATAAGAGGGAGGATATTAGCTGGAAGCCTGGAGGAGGGGGCAAGACTTGGCCACCACTGCTGGCCCACCAACTGGAGGGTGTCGTGGTTGGGTCGAAACACCCAATGATGGTTGGAACCACCTGATGACCCCTCCCCCAGGCTGAAGGCTACACCCATTAGTAATGGATGTATTATGGCATCACTGATATACAGTATGTTCAATCAATCAGAAAGGTTAAAGGAAAACCAAACTGCAAACCAGCTCCTTTTGAGGCACAAGTCTGCAAATTAATTTGAGCGAATAAATGTTTAGCTTATGATTATTTTGGGTTCAGTATAAAAATCTCCTAATGGATACTGAATGCTAGGCAATGCAGTTAAAGGGCAGTGACCTTTTATTTTTGTTAATGCAAGTTCATTTCATTTCAATATTTGCCTGTGCTGGGAACGTTTACCTTTCTTTCTTTCTTTTCTTTACTTAAAATTAAGTTTAGAAGAGGCTAAGTTTAAACTAAACATGTAGATGCACTTTCTTCACAACACAAATACAAGGAAGTATGTGTGTGTGTGTGTGTGTGTGTGTGTGTGTGTGTGTGTGTGTGTGTGTGTGTGTGTGTGTACCTGTTTGCAGTGGTCTGGTTAAGTTGGTCCATACAGCTCCAATTGGCACCAACGTTCTTGTTGACCTCAGTGACTCCGATGTCCCCGAGGTGGCTGGGCTCCTTTCTTCTTAACAAGTCATTGACCTGAAAGAAAGACAATAAAGAAAGAAACACACACAAAGATAGAAGGAAAAACACAGAAAGAAAGAAGAAAAGAAAGACAGAAAATGAGGAAAGAAAGTGGACATAAAGAAAGTACTTTTGAGTCAAATCAATTTCACTGATGCAACAAAGAAATGAAATGTACTCACAATTCAAATATCAAGAGTTTAAACAAGACATGACGTGTAGAGAACTTGGTGCTTGTGCTGTGCTAACCTTTGCGCCGACAGCCTTGCCCAGATTAATGGCATTTTTAAGCCTCTGTTGGCCTCCGGAGGACGGAGAGTCGACGGAGCTGGAACTGAGGTTATGATTAGCTGATGCTGGGGAGCGTCGGGCCGAGGGCTGGCCCAGCCTGGAGGTCTGAGGACTCTGCTGTTGGGCAATGGAGTTCTCAAACATACTTTGATCAACTGGGGAAAAAAAGGAGAAAGAAAGATAGATAGGTGAATACACAGCAGGATTTAACAGATGTGTATCTGCTTTTACTGTAACATCCTTTTGTTACAGTAGCTGCAGACTCTTCAAGCATTAGACAATACACATGGGATGTTTGCTTTGAGAATGAGATGCATAAACTCAGTTCTTGAAGGGAAGTTAAAGGAATACTCCACTGAAAATGCAGGAATGCTGTTGATTGATTACTCGCAGTTCCTCCAAAACCTTGCTGAAAACACTACTTCTGTCCTGCAACCTGTTATATCTGTGCAGCTCTAATGGAAGTAGCATATTAAGCAATTTTGGAGCAATTTATTTTTGTCACTTTGGGTCTCAATTTGAATCCACTGTAACTGCATTGAATTCAGGCTGAATACAGCTGCTGTCCTCCACAAATAAAGTAATCTACAAACTTCTGAATGCTACATATCAAGCCTTAAGGGGACGGAGTATTTGATGCTCAAAAGGTAGAATTTTGGTGGAGTATTCCTTTAAGTGACCATGTCATTTTCCACTGGTGTCACTCTGCAGCTTTACACCAAACAAACTGATGTTGCATCATCACAGCAAGAGTCAAAGGCTTTTCATGAGAATCCATACAACATATGGCAATGCAGTAACACTGCATGTAATGATCACGGGAAGGCAACTATAATGACACATGCACATAAATAGCAATAACACGAATGAAAAAATGAAGCAGAAATGGACCAAAGTGCAGGATCAGAAACATAAAAAGTGGAGCTCTGGTGGTTGTCAATTCACTTAAGACAGAAGATCTTACCTCTTGGAGAGAAATGTTTCTCGGAAAGCATTTAATGAGACAAAGCATCAGATTTCAGATCATTTTACCTCTAAAAGGTACAGATTATTGAGCGGTTTCTGCTTAGAATGCAGCTGATTCATGTCTTCTACAAAAAGGTCAAGCCAGTGGAGGTGATGGGTGTAGCCATGACCTGCATACACATATCTGAAAGGTACACTGTCTTGGCCAGATAAAACAAGAGAAAATATCGCCATTTGGAATCAGATGGAGAGTCACACTCGGGTGGAACAGCTAACCTTGACTTCACTTTGCACACGCAAGCATTTCACGCAGATCATTGTACCTCCTGAAATTGTGTTTAATAATGACGTGCAGTGATGCAGGGTAACTCAACTCTTACTCTAATCTGACCACTTTTTTCAGTAACGAGTAACCTAACGCGTTACTATTTCCAAACCAGTAATTAGATTAAAGTTACTTATCCAAGTCACTGTGCCTTACTATTTTTGTCATTTTCCTTAGTAAAAATATATATTTTTGCTTTCTTCTTGCGTCTCGGGGAATGAAGTCACGTATGCGACAAGTCACGTTTTCAGCATGAGGACAGTTCACATGTACCACACAGCGACACAAACGTAAACAACAATGGAGGGACGAGAGAGATGGAAATACAGTCATTATTTTGAGTTTGTGTCAGCTTAAGACGGCAATATTAAGGTCCGTTGTACACTCTGTGCTGGTGGCGACAAAGTGCTATCTAGCTACAAAAACACTACGTCAAATTTGAAGAAACATTTGGAGTCGCAGCGCTGCAGTCAAACTTACAGAGCAAGTCCCAGCAGGTGGTGCGAAGCAGAGAGGAGGTCCCCCACCACCCAAACAACAAAAGCTGGACTTCGGTGCAAAACCAGTAAGTGGGGGAGAGTTGAAGAATTCGGTCTGGCAGTATGTTGTAGAAGAAATGCTGCCCTTAAACACGGTTGACTGGCTCTCTTTCGTGCCATAATAAACCAGATCCTACTACTGGCAACACCGAGCTGCCTCACAGTAAACCAGTTGTCATTTTTATGTTGAGGCTGTGGGGGTGTTGTCGGCAGTTGCTGAATGTAACTAATAAAGTAACTTGTAATCTAACTTCGTTACTTTTAAAATCAAGTAATCTGTAAAGTAACTAAATTACTTTTAATATCAAGTAATCTGTAAAGTAACTAAGTTACTTTTTCAAAGTAACTGTGGCAACACTGATGAAGTGTGAAATAAATGAAACAAAACTGTACCAATCAAGAGATCTACAAAAGCACATTAGCCAGAGGCCGAAGGGAAAATTATCCAATGTTATGAATCAATAACCTTATGAATCATTCACAGTAACTTCAAGGAGACAGAAAAAGACAAGAACAACAGAGGAAAAGATATACATTTTACATCAAATCAATTGCTACAGAAGAGAGGTGCAAGGTCAAACCACAGTGGATCTCGCAATTAATGTATTATATAGGAGATTGTGTGTCTGTGTGTGCAGGTAGCAAAAAATTCAGAACTGCTCTGCTATCTGTTTAAGTGCATTTAAAATTGTATTGCGTTGGCAACCCCACTGTGTCAATGCAGCTGTAGTCTCGCATTGCCAGACCTTCCTTTACAGCGCTTCCTTCCCGATGCCGCTGCAAAATAGCGTCGGGAAGGAACTTGTTTTGGTGGAACATGTGTACGTTCAAAGGTTCTTTTAGTCGTGCAACAGAAAACCCCGATTGGACAGATAGTCTAGCTAGCTGTCTGGATTTAACCTGCAGAGATCTGAGGAGCAGTTAACCATAGTCCTCAGAAATCCACCAGAGTTTAAAATTGACAGTTATGTTTAGGCACCATAGTTACCACGACTAGTTAAGATAGTTAGTTACCACGACTAGTTAAGATTATAAAAACTATGGGGTTTGGGTTGAACCACTGGTCCCAGGTTATAGTCTTGTGTTTTCCCCTTCTGTACTTCCTGGACAAGAACACCGGGTGAAAGCCCTGCGTATTTGGGACCCATCCATCACACTGACCTCATCCCTTATGCAGATTTTTTGCGGTCTTATACTGTGTGCTCTGGTCATAAGTACCATGGACAGTAGAAGACGCAGCAAAACATCAATGTGGGACTGACAGTAACAAATATGTGGGATACATAATTACAGTGCATTACATTTTGTAGCTATATGTATGAATAGTTCAGGAGAATAGTCTGAATTATTTTATCAAACCAAATAATGGGTGCTGTCAAAAGAAAGTGGTTGTGTTTTTATTTTGCTGCAAATTGATTCTCTTTCTTGATAGCTAGCACAGCTGTTAGCCAGTATTAGCACTGCCCCCATGACTCAGCAGTTTTGGCTGGTAAACGTTATCTTACATTGTGATGTGAATTGATCTGACTCTTCTTTTCTGCTGGCCATTTTTGTTTTCATTGCAGTTTTACAGTGATGGGACTTCATTAAATAGTCAATAGCCTTGTTTTCATTGGATCATACAGTCAGCTAACGGTTGAGCTAACAGAACTTACTGAGAGGTCAGTATATGTAAATAACATCTTGCCCATTTGTTACTATGATACAAAGGCACTTCATTTACATGCTTTAAGTCTTTGTTCAATGTTCTGCCGGTCATTCGGGGTGTAGGCCTACATCGAGGTCATCGAGTGATCTCAGGATCGATAGTTTCCCATTGCAGAGGGTATAAAACATCCTTATTGATCCCGCCAGACTACAGGGCCACATATTCCTCCCACTTTAACTTCTAATGGAAAGCTAATGGAAGGACTTTGTAATGTAGTACGCCCCTTGGAAGGCTTTATGAAGGACACTAGAAGGGGAAGATGTTTGCCTAACAATGTGCTCTGAGAAATGTATGTAGAATTCTAAACATTTCCTGATTTACAGCTTTACTCCTAACATGTCTTCTAGCATCCCAAGCTGCTGAAAAGGTAAAATCTGCTATATGGAATTGAGCCCAGCAGGTGTCTCAGGCTGGCTCATTTACACAGAGATGTGTAAGTATTTATGACCATTTCTGTGCTGGACTGTCCTGAGACAGCACTCAAACTTTTTGCGCTTAAGGCTCCTGTATCCTCTAAACAAATGCAAATTTGGTGTTTTCTCAAAGTCTGTTGAGTAAACTGTTAGTAAACTGTATAGCCACAGGGACTGGAGGTCAGCTCGTCCCCACCAAAGTGAGTTGCAGTGAAGGAGGTGACGCTGGAAATATACCATTCATGAAATCCAAAATGAAAGACAACACGGGTGATATTAAAGTTCAAATTAATTACGCACGAGGAAGATGATGATTTAGATTTGGCTGCATTATTTTGGGCATTTTTCCTTCATTTGATAGTGATGGTAGAGATATGACGTGAAATGACAGGTAAAGAGAGAGAAGATAAAGAGGGGGACGGGGGTGGGGGTGACATGCAGCAAAGGTTTCCAGCCAGAGTCAAACGGTGGATGTTGAGGTTATATGGTAGGTGTTTTTATCACTCGGCTACTGGACGGCTCGCGGTACCACTTTTTATAATAACAAAACCAAAAATAACAAAACCAAAAATCCTCCCCTAAACCAATCAATCCATCTTACATGTTCAAAAAACCATAGAAAAATAAACCAAAAAACAAGAGTCATTTAAATTACCTTAACGTTATTTCTTTCATTTAAATGCTACATTTCTTCTGTTCTATTTTCCTTTCTATCTAGATGTTTAGCTTGCTGTATGCTGGAATTGGCAGATCCTTGAGCGTTCAAGGAAATGATTCAAGGTCTGACTACACACGATCAGTGGTGAGAGCTGCCTAAGTGTTAGTGTGTTCCCAGTGAAACCGCTGGGAAAACAAAACGGCTATTAAAGACCATTTGAGAATGATGTATTTCAGTTTAACACAGAAGGCACATGCGGTTATCCTCTTCCAATCTCACAATCCAGCCAAATTGCTTTAGAGAAGACGTAAATTAAAATTCTATTCATACTGTCAGCTTTACTCATTTGCCTCTTGTTGTTCCTTGTCCACCACATCTCTCTCACTTGTGCTTTTAAAGTAACCACTAGGCAGCGCTCAGGGAAATGTAAGACACCAACTAAAGCTCCTCAGTCTATCACTGTGCCTGGTGAACACTCTTCTTCTCTTCTTCTCTCTCTCTCTCTGTGGGTTGAATCATAAATAAAGGCACTGTCACTCCTCTCTAAAAATTATGCTATTTCAATACCCACAAATTGAAAGATCTAATGTTGGTGAGTTCTGTTTCCCCCTGACAGGACGTTCAATCACTGCTGGTTAACAGACATTTCCTTCAATTTGTCACTTTCTGTGCTGAGATTTCTTTCAGCAGCAAACACTTCATCTTTGTCCTCCCGAGTTAGTTAAGATGGGAGAGCCCTCTGTGCTGCAGCCCCACCGTGATTTAGGCTGACGAAAGAGGTGAATTTCTTTCGACAAATCTTGCCTACTGAAGCATTGATATCAGAGAAGCAATTGTTAAATCACCCCACACTGCAACTTCAGCAGAGGGGATATTTTAATAGCGACTGTTATTAAATTAAACAGACAGGGTGGGCCCACCTTAGACAAAATCAAGACAACTGCACCCCCCCAACCCAGTAAATATCTTGAAGAGATTGGAGAGCTTCTTGGAACTTATATTAGTGATAAAAAGGCGGTGCTCTTTGGTAGGGGGCATTAACAAATCCAATTGACATCAAGGAAGAAGCCAAGGCACTCGTCTTTTACGAAAAATATATAAACTGCCTTTCATGCATCTAGCACATTCTAAATCTAAAACAACTTCAACGCGTTTCGGCGTCCAATCTTCTTCAGGAAGTAACTTACTTTTTTGGACACCGAAACACATTGAAGTTGTTTTTATCTTATTTTATTTAGATGGGCCCAATGCATTAAATTGTATTCTTTTGTAAAAGACGAGTGCCTTGGCTTCTTCCTCCTATGTGCTAGATGCATGAAAGGCATTTTATATATTTTTCGTAAAAGACGAGTGCCTTGGCTTCTTCCTTAATGTCTGTTGGATTTGTTAATGCCCCCCTTCCAAAGAGCACCGCCTTTTTATCACTAATATAAGTTCCAAAAAGCTCTTGGACACTGGACGCCGAAACGCGTTGAAGTTGTTTTTATCTTATTCTATTTAGATGGGCCCGATGCATTAAAGACATTTTATATGTATTCTTTTGTAAAAGACGAGTGCCTTGGCTTCTTCCTTGATGTCTACCAGTAAATATATTGTTGCCATTAGAGTTAGCTGTAGGCTTCAACGTGAGCCCTGTTATTGAAGCTTATATTTGTTTACATTTTGGGAAATTAGCATCATTAAAAGTAAGCCAAATTAGCTATCAGCACATCCTATATAAAATGTAACAGTGGATGTAAAGACAGCTATCACTTGATTACTTTAAAACTAAAGAAACTGTAAAAACGTGATGATTCTCATGGCAGGCTCTGGAGTTAAAAGTAGCATCTTTTTTAATTATGATTTCTAAGCAGATTAATGGACGTTTATTCATGATGGACATTGGAGATAATGCTCTCCTCGGGAAGTGTACGTCACACTGAATCTAAAAATGAATAAAAAAAAAAAATCTGTTATCAGAGTAAATATAAAAGCCGAAGAGACTGTTTGCTTCTGGAGGACTGTGTAACAGCAGATTACTGTATGTGTTTTTGTATGCGTTATGTGTGTTTTAATTACAACCACGCCAGAAGGACTCCATCTACAATAATTAGCGTTCATTAATGCTAAAATGAGGATTTCTTTCTTTCAGTCTTTCTTCAGGAGCTTCTGTGGATTAACAGCATTATTCCAACAAGAGTTAGATTAGAAACAAACACAGACACAGAAGGTTCATGCTGTTATAAAACGAGAGTTGAGAAGATGTTGTCATAGTGATATCCAAAGTGTAAGCCCCCCCACACTCCCAGGTTGGTTGCTGAATTTCATTAGTTTCATCCCATGTAGTCCGTTCACTTCCATACCCTGCAAGATAAGCAGGAACGAGAGCAAGAAGAGGAGCAAAGAAAGTAAAAAGAGCCATTTAATGGGCACAAAACACAGCCAAAGCAGAGAGCTCTCCCTCCCACTCATGCACCAGCGGTGGGCGGCCAGGCTCAATCAACTAAAGTGATAACGGAATCTTCTGCAATACTAACCAATTTGGAAAATCTACCCTAAAAAGGAGCATTCATGTTAATCTTACAACATCATTATAGTTGAATCTAAAAAGTCTGAAAAACACATCTGGGAACCTATAGTAGGTTATTTTGTGCTCCGAATTATATAGAAACAAAACTAGTTTGGGTGAAAATGATACTGCTTTTAAAGCTTTAGTGCGCAACTTTTTGATATTAATGAACATCAGTTACATTCAAGCCATTGCCAAATGAGTTGCTACAAAACTAATAAAGACTATCAGCTCCACACAACTCTCTCTGGATTTCTCAGTATGGCTATGTTCAGAAGATCGTGGCGTCCGGTGACTTTCCCACGCAGAAACTCGAGGGACGATAATTACCTCTTCTGAAGAGTCCATCATTTTTTAATCCTACTACGCACTATAGCTTTAAGCTTTGACAGAAAGTCAAAAATAATGAATGCTATTGACATAATAAGTTCAATAACATAAAGGAATTAGTTGAATTAATTGAAGTATAAATTGAATACTTTTGGGTTTTGGGACTTTATCAACATCACTTGAGGCAAGCAGAGCTGCGGCTGACCTTTAAACAGACAGACGTTTGTTATTTCAGCGTTAAACTGGAGAACAGCCGCAGCTAGAGCAAAAAAATTATATAATAGTATATTTTTCACCGCAGGGTCATTTTTCTCTATCTTAATAAGAAATAATGATGACTCACAGTGTAATTATGAATACAGTTTTCATCATGTGGAACTGGTAATTGGCCAAATCAGCTCCAAACACCCTCTCTGTGACTTTGGCTCGACTCTGCAAAGCAGACAGCGCGAGGTTGTAATTAGCCCTGCTCGGCTATGGCATCACCGATCAAAGTGCCAAACTCTTAGCTTTGTTCTTAGATGAGGGTAACCCACTTCTGTCACCGAGACGGAGCACGCACACTGAGCCCTGCACATGTACAAACCACACACACACACACACACACACACACACACACACACACACACACACACACACACACACACACACACACACACACACACACACACACACACACACACACACAGACTTTCCCCCTTCTCTTCAGTGAAATGTAGTGTACAGACAAGTCTTGTTTTTTGTTTCCAGCGTTCCCAATAGTCAGAAATCTGCGAATGGAGTGAAATCATTTTCACAGATGAGTATCAAATGCAGAAGAAATGATCTTGCTCATCTGCAGAATATATAAAAAAACTACTATACAAATACTTTATTTTTAATCTGACTATCATGATGATGATTCAATTTCTGCTGTATTACTTATATTTTCTTAAAGTTTCACCTTGTCCCCCCCCCCCCCGTAAAACACTTAATCTATTGAGCCCTGCATGTTGACCAGAGAAGCAGAGTGCAATGATGTTCTGGTGAAACAGATCAGGAGAAAGCTGCGAGATGCTGCGGGGGCAGAAAATGTGAGAGACGAGTGTCGGGCTGAGAGGATGAGTGACCTGAAACACACTTGAACACGTAAACACACTAATCCTCAAGCCAGACGGGGTCATTATCACTGATGTATTAAATTAGGGCTTCTCACTTGGCTGCATTAGGATATGGGTGTGTGTATGCGTGTGTGTGTGCCTGAGGTAAGAAAAATACCTCCCGTTTACTATCTTACCGCAAATTCGAGCGTATGCACAGAGACGAGAGGTAGAGCCGCTCATCAATTTGTCACCTGTGTTCATTATGACATGAATGATTAAAGTGGCCCCACCAGAGCCCTGGTGGGGCTCTGTCTCAGACTAATGAGGGACCGTATGCAGGACCAAATTAATGGAAGAAGTTTCTGATTTATCAGACTGAACTCTGACTGACACGCTGCCTTTCACATCATCACTTTGTGTCGGCTTTTAGTCATTTTTTACTTAGGAAGTGGGCCCCGTCTGGATTTCACTTCCAATTTCATGGAGGATCAGACATAACATTTATGATTTTCTGCACACAGGAAACACTTGTTAATGAAGAGAAGTGTAAAATACTTTTGTTCTTACTATATTTGGGGCCTTTAACAAATCCAAGTAAGATCATCCTTAAGAGGTTTTGCAGTGCTGTAACAACGAATGTCACACTATACCACCTTTGCTTCTAAAAGACAACAATCATTATTCACTCGACCAAAAGAGATTGCATGAATGTAAGATAATGTAACAGTCTCGATTTAAAACTAGGCCTGCCTTAGTATGTATTTTTTTTTCCCTACCTGCTTGGAATCTATTTTGATCTTAATGTGCAGTTGTTCTAATTAGTTGTATTATCTTCAGCACTCTTTGGTTCCATCTTATCTACAGCCTAATTTCCCCCTAAGACATCTTAGGCATCTTAGACATCATCTCATTTTACTTTTATCTAAATTTTTCTCCTGCACTCAGTGGTGAAGCAGGAGGAACCAGCAGCACAGCGGCAAACTTTGCCGATGACTGAGGCTTTATCGTGGAAGCTGCCTTCCTCTTCTTAAACAGCCGCTACCTAACCGTAAACAGAGCAGGGCAGCAAACTTCAAATTCCATCCCCAAAAACATCGGTCAGCATCTATCTTGCCGTGACAAGCTGAGCATCGCGGTCTGACCCTCAGTCTCAGGGGAAAACAGGTGCCCCATTAACAAAACCACCTTGTCTCCTCTTTCCCCTCCTCCTTATGTTCTTCTACCTTTTCCTCCTCTACCTGAAGTAACCTTTCCACACACACAATGTCTCGGTTTTTCCCTTTGGGATTGTTTTATTGGCAGGAGCAGCATTTAGGCTACATGGCACCAAGACTGTCAAGTGAAACTAATACTAATGAAACTCTGCTATAGAATTTAGACCATGCAATGAATAATCCCCCTGAATCCAATACTGATTACATTTTTTTAAGCAGGGGTGAATTGAGGCTTGACTGTTAGATAGAAGGGCAATAACTGCAGCAGACCTGTCTCAACCTCTTGCCTTCAAATCATCTTTAGGGCACCTCAGACAGCCACACAGATAGACAAACAGAAAGTTATGTTATTATGGTTAAATGTGACGTGTTTTTCTTGCTGCCTTGCAAACCATTCACCTCTTATCCTGTCAGACCCCATTAGAAACCTGAGCCGCACTTCCTCCGTTTATAAAAAAAAAATGAGATTCAATGATGATGTTTTCTTCCACAGAATCTAAAAGAACAGCCCGATTATCCTTGTACCTGACTAATGTGTCTCTCAATGAGACTAACATGGATACTGGCATTAGTGTGTCCTCCGGACGACGCGTCCGTCATACAGGTTAGGTAAGGACAGAGCAGAAAGTGGTAAAAGGGAAATATAGATGGGAGAGAGCACAGAAATCAGAGTGGTGATTGTGGGTGGATATCTGTGGAGTAGAGGCAAATCATCTGGATCTGAATGAGCAATCACATTCTATATACTCGTCGTCAAAACGTTGAAGAATTGCTAAATAAATAAATGCCGTCAAGATGCATTTATTACTGACATATTGAACTCTCGGGACACTGAAAAACGCAACCGAACAAAAGTCAACAACTCGAGGCTATACAGAAACTGAGCATGAAATGTTACATATAAAGTAACAAGACAGAGTGCTCGTGGTTTTGTGAGGCTGTACTGGCTTACAGCAGTGCTCGGAGCTAATTACTAATGTCAGCTCACATTTACAATGACATGCTGATGCTAAATGTTGACCAGCCAAAAAAGGTTGATGGTGTTAGATTTAAAGTTTTTGCAATGTATCCTGAGGTGGATCATAACCGGGTGCACCAATTTCCATGACAATTCATCAAATAGTTATAGTAGACAAGACATTTCACTTAAAACCACAAACTTTATGGTGGCGCGACTGTCGGATACATTGTCTGGAAACCATGAATGTCTGTATTTTGTGCCAATCCCTCTGGTAGAGATATTTCACAGGATATGTGAAAACATTTACCTGCTGGTGGCACTAGATAAAAAGTCAGGGGATCATCAAAGTCAGTAGGATTCACCCTCTGGGCATCATGGATATATGTGCCAAAATTCATGGTAATCCATCCAATAGTTGTTGAAATATTTCAGTCCAAACCAGTGGTGGACTGACTGCCAAGCATTGCCATGAAATGAAGTATTAAGCATTTATGAAGTTTTCTGACTTGCATAAAAGTGTTGGCGCAAAAGCAGATTCTTTTCAGACTCACAATGTTTCCAAATGATTTCAAAATAAATGACGGATTTGGGGGGAAACGTGTCATAAAAGATGCGGAGATACTGTGCAGACTTCTCTACTTACTGTGGCCTCAAAAGACCAAAATGCATCACAGCCACAGCACATGTCTTGATTTAATTAAAGGGAACATGTCAGTGAGCTTGCTCTCTTTAACTTGCTACTCTTACGGTAATATCATGCTTCTCACCACATGCATTTAAGAAAAACCACAGCCACATGGAATGAGTTCATTCCACTTGCTGGCACTTGTTCATAAACATTCTGGGAATTACTGACCAAACTAGAAGTCATAAGTACAAAACTTTATCAGAAAATAATACCTAAAAGACATTAAACATTGCAACTGGTTGACTTTTCAGACATTAATCTGCAAAGATATACAACTAATGTGATCTCAAAGGTTAGGTTATATTGTTTGCTCAGACAAGAACAGAAAAAATTGGGCTGAAAAATAAAAGACAAATAAATGGGAGAGCATAAAAACAGCAGACTACAGCAGCAACATTTTTTAAGTCAGGGCCACGAGCAGATCAGGCCCAGCTTACATCCAGGACATGGTCAAACCCTACACCTCAACTGGCCCACTCCACTCTGCATCAGCCAACCTGCTTGCTGCCCCCTCGCAGCGAGGGACAACTAATCACTCAACAAAATTCAGACTGTTCACTGTCCTGGCTCCTAAATGGTGGGATGAGCTCCCCATTGACACATGACGGCCGAAAGCCTACACATCTTCCCCTGCAGGCTAAAAACACATCTATTCGGACTACACCTTGGATAAACATTAAAAAAAAGAAAAAATAAGTATATATATTTCTTGAAGCTGCACTTTCATATGGCTCTTTGTAGTTTTGCTTATTTAAAGCTAATATACTTGCACTTACTTCTTGTTGTCTGGAGTTTACACCTTCAAGGTTGAAAGCACATAATTGGAAGTCACTTTGGATAAAAGAGTCAGCTAAATGACATGTAATGTAAAAGTCAAGGACCCCCTACTACATATATTGTATAAATTGAAGTTGCATATATATATATATATATATATATATATATATACTGGTTCTACAATAATGTGTAGGGCAGCCTAAAGCCTTTAAACATAATTTTTTTGCATAGAATACTAAGCTATTAAAATATGAATTGTTGGCATGATTTTATAAATAATGTTTTGATGTTACACATACATGTGGCACAGTGAATCTTAGGATGAACTGGATCTGTGGGTGGCTAGCTTACCTTACCTATAGGCCAGTAAGCCTATCATCAGTGGGGATTTATATTTTCTAATAATATGTTGGAATTACGTTAAGACATTTTTAATTTAAAAAAAAAAAGACTTTCAAAAATTTACAATAATTTGGAAGCCCCCCCTGCAGTGATTTTGAGGACCCCCTAGGGAGTCCTGTACCCCCTGTTGAAGATCACTGGACTACACACCGCAGATCGTAGCCAGACATGTTTGGGTGCCTTCAGTCTCCTCCCTATCAAAGCCATGAGATCAATAATTCATTCAGCCACTTGCCACATCGCTGTTTGTCTGACTCTAAGGGTCCCTGGAGTGTGAGCGTCTGAGACACAGAAGTACATGTAGCCATGAATGAAGCAGGAAAATAATGTGTCTGTCGTCCCGGACGTTGGATTTCTCTCTGCCTTTCCCTCTTTTCTGATACTCTTTGTGTCCGTCTGTGGCCTTGGAGTTAAAAGTGAAATGATGTTGCCAGCACTGTTTTTTTTTTTTCCAGAGGCAGAATTCAGGATTTTAGGATTAGAACTTGGATTTGAGTAAGGAATAGGATCAAATTAAGGATTCAGGTTAACGTTATGTTAAGGGTAAGGTACAGTACATGGCCACAAGTATGTGCGATGTGATAATTATACATGCCATTTCTAAAACATGGGCATTTATGTACTGCCTCCACTCTTCTGGTTTCAGTCTTTCCACAAGATTTGGGAACGTAGCTGCAGTTAGCCACAAGAGGCCGGCCACCAGGGGTGTCGGACTGGGGGGGGAAAACGGGACTGAGTACCCAGGGCCCTCATGTGAAGAGGGCCTAAAAAGATGCTAGAATGAATAGCTGTGGATGCAGGGAGGGGCCCAAAGAAAAGAAGAAAGAATTTTGTGCTACGCCCCTGTCGGCCACTGACTGGTCTGTCTCACAGCCAGTGTTGTAGTTCACCCCAAATGTGTTGGAGGGGTTGGGGTCAGGGTTCTGTCCAGGCAAGTCAAGTTCTTCCACATGAAAGTGGGAAAACTTCTTAATGAAGCGATCTTCGTGCAGGGCGGGATTGTCACGACGAAACAGGAAAAGGACAAATACAAACTGTTGACACAAAGTTGGTGGAACACTATTGTCTAAAACATCATTGTGTTGCATGTAAATAGCCCCAAACAAGCGTACACAAAAGGACATGCGTATGTTTCGGCATACGTCTAGGCAAACTGCAGCAAGGCAGGAAATCAAAGGCATGAAAGGCCTCACAGGCGAGACAAACTTTGTGTTTAACGAGACAGAGAAAACCAGCGGGAGCGTCAATGTGTCTGAGTGTGTCTCATTCTGAGTCTCAATATGAACAATCAAACTAAAAAAGTTGAAATATTACAGACCAAAAGCTAAACACGATCAAAGACGTCTCTCGTCTTTCCAGTTCAGTTCTTGCCTGCCTCAGTGGGAGTTGTTCTCTTTAAGGTTGATGCCAACATTCACCTCCATTTAAAAAGAAACGGGTGTTGTCAGCGTTCTTTTGTCAGTGCATATGCGAAGAAACACAAAGGAAAGCAGCGTAAAAAGGGGAGGAAATGGAACAAGACAGATGTGGCTGAGAGAGGCCTTCAGCTGCGCGGCGATTCAAGACTACTTTGCTCTTTCAAGCCCTTTACATCTGGAGCTCCACATGTTCCAGATTAAGTACCATGCCCAGCCGCAGCTCAGCATGGCTTCTAACTCTGCATCATGGGAACATCAAAGCAGACTGCCACTACATCCAGACGTCGACGCATAGCAGAAATCTAATAAGAAGAACTTGAGGGCAGCTTTGCTCAAGTCCATTCGGCCTCTAAATGTGTATGAATATTTGTGTGAATGGTGACGCAAATGCAAGTAAAACATCTCTATGAACAAACTCTAATCTGTCTCTGCAGTGGCAGCCAAGAGGTTAGAGATGTGAGTGGAAGGACGCCAGTTTAAATCCAATGGCCGGATGGGAAAATTTGGTTGATTAGGACAGTAATGCTGTAGAGGGCAATACTATAAACAATATCTGACTTTGCTTCTATTGGAGAGACACAAATTGCACATGGTCTACAACTAATAATTATTTTCACTATCGATTCATCCATCAATTACTTTTTGATCAAACTATTAATTGTTAGTCTATTAAATGTCAGAAAAGTAGAAAAATGTCCATCACCATTTCTTATAGGTGATGGCTTCCAATTGCTTGTTTTGTCCAAAACCAAGAGATATTCCATTTACAAAGATATATACACAGAGAACCACCACATTTGCATTTTTGCTTGATAAATAACATAAACAACGAATCAGAAATGTTGATTGTTGTTGGTGATTGATCGACTGATTGTTTCAGCCCCAAAGTACACTGAAAGCTGTTCGGTAAGTTTGGTAAAGGAACGATCCAGATGCTGACGCACACAAATACAAAGACGTACATTTACACTCGTATATAAGTGCTAAAAGTTTTTCATATACTCGGAGGGAATCTTGGCTGCTTGGTGAATCCTGTTTGCTGAGGGGAGAGGATCATTTCCTCAGCTTTTAAAATCCTTTATTCCCTCTGCTCTTCTGGTGCAGACATGGTCATTCATTTCAGCACTGTGATGATCTGTTGTGAGTGTTTGTTTATTCATGACCCACTACCTCCTCATGTCTCTGTCAGACCTACTTCACATTAACAAAACAACCTCAGCCAACTCCTCACCAGCACAGGGCACGCTAGTTAACACTCTGAAGCCGGTTATGGATGGACGGCGCTTGTGTGTCAAAGTCCGAGTAATCTGGGTAATCTCGGCTGTATAATGTAGTTTCTGTATGTGGACACCTGAACAAATTAAGTGGTCCAGCCCTTTGTATCTGAAATTAAAAGACAACTATGAGGTTAGGTAGTGGTGGGTAATATGACAATATATACCGTGAGACGACACCAATTTGTCAACTGTCAGAGATTTTTCCGTAGCATTTATAGTGTGGTAGCTATCCCTTTAAAATCTCTGAATATATTAGGCCATGGGTAATGTTGGATATCAATTAGCAGGACTGCAGCAATATTGGATTTTTATATCATTTTTGCATCAATGTGATGCAAAACAAACATTGTACATAAATAATGTATTGGATAAATTAAAATGAACTGTAATTATTATATTTTATGTCAAAATGGTGGAAGCTTTTTGCCTTCAGTCTTGTCTTCAGCAGTGAAACACAAGATCAGTTGGATTGAGGTCACGTGACCGATTCGACCAGTGATGAACAAATCTGTCTGGGCCTAAAAAACTCCTCGGTTCTTTTGTCTGTATGTTTAGGATCATTGCCCTCCTGCATTGTCCTTAAAATGAGGCAATGTGTTTGACACAGTCCTAAACTGTTCACCCAACATGGATGCAAACATCCTCAAATACTTTCACCTCATGGTTAAATTCACATCCAATTTGCTGGAGAACAAAACCAAAGAAATAAGAAAGTGTCTCGGTTCTCCTTCTTAAAGACCAAATAGAGCTTGTAATACCAAGTATGTGTAGGTATGTCAGACATTGGTCGCCATCTGTGTGTCTCTGTGTATTTAAGTGTGTCCCTGCAGGTGACAGACTGAGCCTGCAAAGAAGTGTATTGATTTGTGCTGCTCCCTTGATGTCCCAGTGGTTAACCCCAGTTTCAACAACACATGCCTGTGACGGGGGAAATCGATACAAGTCACCAAAGCCTGCTCTGCTTGGTTGGATTGGTTGGCAACGTGGCCCTCAGAATGGCAATGACAAGCCTCATCACACCATGAATTAATGCCGAGAGGAGGGAGGAAACCACAGAGTTTGGGAGAAAACATTCAGCGTTTAAAAGAATAGTGTCTGATACAGAAAGCAAATTCAAATTGTTTAAAAGACTTTTTGAATACCAAAGGTTTCAGTCAACATCGAACACAAGAGGGGACACTTTTAGGGTTATTTTTTTAAATGAGGCTCGCTGGAGAGGCTCTAATTTGTAGAGGAGAGCCAATTTACAGGCTCAAATGTAACGACTATCAGCCGTGTCGCGTATTGTCCCGTCATTTAACGAGCATCGATTGCCTGCAGCAAACACATCACGCAGACAAAATAAGTATTCAAGATACAGTAGCCAGGATGTGCTTTTCTTATGGGGAAAAAAGAAAGTTGCTAAGTTTGTACTGTGAGAGACGTAGCAATTGCACAGTTATACAACATTACGCTACAAGACGCATCTTTTTTCCTTACAAGAGGTCGAGTTCAGTAATGCTCAAAATGAATGACAGTGTGTGAAAGCAATCGAAAGAATTAACAAATGAATGTATCATGCAGTATGAACAGAAAACCATAGGAACGTGTTTGAGCATTTTAGAAAGTCAAAAGTCCAAAACATCTGTGAGGAAACCCACTGAGTTCCCGAAGCTACAGAGGCTGTCTTGCTTTCTGTCACCCTAGAGCCCATGACTACATTATGGCTGCCAGATCTGCTATGGGTGCTTAGCCTGGGAAAACCATGACGAACTTCCAACAAATTTGAGATTTGCTCTGCCAGTCAGTCTGGCCAAGAGGCCATTCAAGCCCATTTCCAATTTTTCCAAATCGAGGCACCAATCACAACCATTGAGGCGGGCTTTGACGATGACGATTAGCAGCTTTTTTGTTTACATTCAACATGACGTCCACCGAGGCGCAGCAACCCGTTGATGCCGCTGTCGCTGCTACGTCACCCGGATCTTTGGTCTGATTGGTTGAAGGACTATCCAATTGCACCCAGAGGCATTTGATTGGCGTCCGTTGGTGACGCCCCTTTGGAAATGGGCTGTGGCTGAAGCTTGCCCAGACCCACTCTCAGTTACAACTGAGAAGGGTCTGGTGTCAACCAGGCTAATGGGTGCCAAAAGTGACACTGAAGTATAGTAGATGACCTCACTCTCACAAACCACACCAGCAACCACAAATACACACACACACACACACACTTTTGTGTTGCCAGAATTCGACTGTATCCCATACATTCATTAAAAGCTGAATCAATAACCAGTTAAGGATGTAGGAATGAGTTCAAATTTTTACAATTTTATCGAGCCTGCAACACAAATAACCCACAAAAGAAACTAATCTTCCCTCGGCCTTAGCATTTGATGATCTCACTACAAACCCCTGAACATGGGTCCTTCACTTGGGATTACAGACTTCCAGCATCTCTGTCAAGGTAAAAGGCCGAGGGCTGTACTTATTGTTGCAAACACACAGCATGAATCGCTAATAGATAAATCAGCAACAAGAGAGACCGTATAGAAATACATTTCTTTTGACGTTTTAGAGAGGTCGGAGGAAGAGCGGGGTTCAAGAGATGACAGGAGAATAAGGTTAAGGTCTAACCCATGTGAGAGAAATGTAGATGATATAAAAGGTAGTATTTACCCCAGAGGCTAGAAGAGAGAAAAGAATCAAGACCAGGCTGGGAACAGAAAAGAGAAAAGGTTTAGAATAAAGCAATGCAAGTTAAGACATGGTGGGCTATGGGTAAGATGCAGAAACAGAAAAAGGAGTTTGTACTCTTTGATTTATTTCTATAGTTATGATAATGTCCTTACATAAACAGAAAATTTGAAAAATACTGTAAGGTTTTCACATTTTTAGGATCCATAAATCCCTTTAGGACTAAATGCAGTTACACAACTGGTCTGAATCGACGTTTGATGCAAAATGCATAACAATGTGTGCCAAGTCCAAGAAGACATTGTACATTTCACTGTGTTCTACTTTTTGTTTTCGCACAACTTGTTTGCAATGGAGTCAAAGAAAAAAAAAACGTTCTGGTTTCACCCAACCTTGGAAAGGCCATGCAAGGGTGGTGAGTTTCACCAACTGGCAGCACATTTAAGGCAGGCTTTAAAAGTTTTTATTTGTTTTGATGGGGACTAAAGAAGACTCTTTCCTGTTCCTTCATCTGACTTGTTAGTTACCTCAGCATGTGATGACGACTCAGGAAATCAACAAAATTGGATGTGGACTCCCAACACATTCTCACGCTTGGTCAGGCGCCTTTGACGTTGTTATTGACGCTAAAAGTCTCCTTTATCGTCATATCTAAACACGCTTTATCAAAACGCGCTGGGTCAGGACTATTGGCGTCACTTTCGACGCAGTTGGGTTTAGGAAAAGATTGTGGGTGGGCTTATGAAAGGTACGTTTCCGTGACACGCGGAGCAAGAACGGGACAGTTGAGTTGAGAAAGTCCTGTGTTGATTGACCCATCCACCACCCCAACCACCCTCCCTACACAGAATTTTGGGCTTTCATACTACTCCCTACTTGCTCTTAATACTTCGTCATCTTCGAGCTCTGCCCGGTGCGTTCTACTCACAAGCTGAAGGATGCTTTTTTGCGTCGTATCTGACAGCCACTGCCCAAGCGTACGTATTTTACGAGTTCGGAGTGAGAACGGGTTGGGACTACGTAGGTTGCATTAATCTCACGGTCTTGCTCTCGATCTCGACTCGTAAATGGACTCAGTTTTAATTGGTTGAACACATTTCTTACAACATTTCAGAAGAAACACAAACGTTTTTTTTCCCATTACTGTATATGAAATGACATCTTCGGTGTGCAAGGAGTAGTATGAACACAGGATTAATACAATGTCCACTGAACATTTTCCATTCTAAAAAGCTGGCAGGTGACAAGTTAGTCATCCATTACAACTGAAAAAAGTACTTGTTGGGTATAATCTCTTAGGTATTACCTGCTTGGTTCCGTGTGAATATCATACATTATGGGTGACTTGGTGTGGAAATACCTCTAGGTTGAGGTGGAAGCATTTAGGTTTAGATTAAAGTTACATTTCACAGGTAGCTCAAGATGCAACAAACGGATGTTGACATCTCCGTGAAATTTGAGACATTGTTTTCTGTTCTGCTGATGAGTGCTGTGTAACCGCTGGACTTTGTCAGACACCACAGACTTTCTGACTGCTTTAAATGGTCTCATTTGGGGGTCGGGGGCACAAGAGGGAGGACGTTAAGTAATAAAAAATTAAAATAAAACGTACCGGTAGCACCTTCACAAAGTCACTTTCATAATGTCTGTTCTCCAGACATGCCCTTGCCAGATAATGTAATGCATCCTTTGATTAAACGTGATTATTTAATCATTAGATGGGGGAATCACCTTTTTAAATGTTTTCAATATCAGTCTGGAGATGTGTTTCACTGACAATTTATTGCAACAGGTCGGAATATATTTTTGGTTGATATATTTAGGGCTGTTTCATTAGGTTTTAAATTATCTGATGTTAATTGCATCAGTTGCTGAAATGTGTTGGAGCTCAAACTGCTGTTTATTAATATCTTCTATCTCCTTTCCTTTTTCCCCCTCACGGCGAGCTGCCTGATGCACCTGTGCCTTCAATATCATGTTATAAAAAGCATTACAGGAAAAGAAACAAGAGAAAAGAGAGAAGGAAAAACCTAGATGATGAGACAACAGAATATGTAGAGGAGAGAGAAAAGAGAGAACATCCTTCATAAAGACATACTGTCGGATCTTTGTGTTTCCTGTCATCCGCGTCAAACACGTTAAAAGCACTTCAGGGGAACTACCAAACTCTCTGATGGCCACAGAAAGAGAAAGAAAGTAGAGCCCGACCGATAAAGGATTTTTAAGGCCGATATCAATACAAATATTTGGTGATTTAAAAATCTGATATTCCGATATATATTTTTTTTTAAATCCAGAAATGCGTAACAAAACATAAACAGATTTCCCTAACATTAGTTATTTGTAGTTATTTATGAGTCCTCACTAAAATAATATGATAATGCAGTTTAAAAATAAACTTGTCTGTTTTATTGTCACAACAGAACAGAGGAACATCCAAATATATTAAAGATAATAAGAAAAATTTGAAGATATGAAACTTAAAGGGTTAAACATGAGTGTTGCAAACAGGGATGTTGTAGAGCGCCCTCTGGTGGACAAACTATGTAACGCCAACACTCAGAACATGGTTGAAGGGTGTTTCGTCCGTTTTTATAAAAGAATTTAAATATTCATATTCGATAGTTTGGAATATGCCTAATATCGGCCCGCCGATTGTCAATATGGGGTCAGGGAATATTTAAGTAGATTTAAGATGATTTCTGGCCGATGTTTAGTTCCAATTTAAATAAAAAGAAAACTAGAGGAAAATGTATTGACGGAGCACCCTATTGGTCTATAAGGTGGCAATCATGAACCACCATGTCCACGTTTAAGTTTGGCCGTGGAGCGTTGTTGCATGCCATTCCCCATTTGTCTCTTCCTTCATTTCCTGTCATTTCTGTAATATAGACCATATGAAGAATGGCCATATATACAATTTAAGCCTAAATCAACAAAAAAACATAATTTTTATGTTTTAGGTTTTTGGAGGCATTTCCATTCTTTTGGACGGTGGCTGCTCATTTATTCATGGAGCATCATGCTGCTACCGGTGTTGGTGTTCTGTGTGTTTGGGTTGCCTGCATTTTGAATTAAGTCCCATTATCCCCCCCCCCCCGGTCCCTTTCAGATTGGGTCTTTCTTTTGTTTGTTTTTAAAGTTAATTTATGCACGTTAGCTGGATAGCTTTTCCACAGGTTTGTTTGGGATACAAATTTTGGTCCCATAAGGACATCAACCTGGGACTCAATCTCAAATGGCCCTCATTGGTGTGTATGAATAGTTTTGATAGAACCACTGACTAGAACACACTTAACAGAGAGATTGATTTAGAAAAGTTCATACAATTTCCAAACAAACTTTGGGAGAAATAAATCAATAAATCTCTGATTCAATCTCGTTATCCTTTAATACCAACATTTTCAGAAAGCGAGCAGCTAACTGGGAGTTAGTTTACTGGACTCTCACTAGATTGGTTTGATCCTATCAGGCTAAAGCTCTTTGCAAAAGATAGGGAGCCCATTGAGGACTGTCCTGATTCCTCTTTAAATCTCTGCAGCATCTACCTTTCGCCAAACACTGGCCTGTCAGCACTGATTTCACAGGGGTGCTCTGATAAACCAGGGCTACAGTACACAGAAAGAAAACTCAGTGGCTTTCCTCGTGAAACAAAACGAACACTTTAATACTGCATTGTGCTTGGAGGCCATACACAGAGCTGGGTTTAAACAAATGAGACCACTTTTGGCTGTCATCCGTGAGCTGCTGCTGTTCTGGCTCGAGGGAAAGAGTTTTTGTTTACGGGATGAATACAAGAAACAAACAGCGTTCCTCGAGGTCCGACTAATCCTGGCTTTACATAAATTAAAATGAAAGCGGGGGAAATGTGTGGACAAGTGAAAAGAGTGCAAACATGCTCCGGCTACCAAGTCAACAAACTGTGAGGAGACAAAAGAGGGCTGCCTGCAGAAGTCAAGGACGGAGCAGTTCAACATACAGTTCTGTGGGATGACATAGAAAACAAAGTTTGTACGTACAGTACAGACACAGATTTTTGTCTAAAAATAATCTCTGAATAATTATGAGCTCAAGAAAGGACTTTCCCTCTCCAAACATAGAGACCATAATAAAGTTCCTCCCCGGATACGGCTGAAGTGTTCATCTTTGCTCATCGGGCAGAGCTCATCAGTCTCTCCAGTCCCGAACCCTGTCATCTTGTTCCTGCCAGCACGACTGACAATCCTGATAAATCGAAAGCTTTCTTCTGAACTTTTGGTTTGATATAATGTTCACATCCTCACATCTTCATCGTAAAGACAGACTAACCTGCAATTGCTTACTGTTGAATGAAAGGAGAAAAGACTTTTAACATAAACTCCTTGATTTTGTCTATAGAACTCCCAAATCTCAAATTGAAATTCAGCAACAGACAGCTGGGAAGAGACTTTGGGAGTGTGTGTGATATACGGATAAGCGGTATGGATGTGTGTAACAAAGAGGAAAGGCTAAAGGAAATAAAGGAAACAAGATTTAAAGGAGAAAGTGTGTATGCATGAGTATGCATATAGATTAGAGATTAGATCCACAGGTGTGACCAACTGGAAAACACGGCCGCGTTGCATTGTGGTATACAGGAGTAAAACGTAAGGTACATTATATGTCCGCTCAAATTAGGAGGAAAATTAGGATCAGGAGGTTGTTTAACTCAAGCTGGAGCCCTGATTCACAACTGTCTCACAGTCCTGGTACTTAATACAACATAGTAATTATAGTAAATAAATACTTTTTAAAATAAAATATTTATAGGGGGTTAGGGTAGGTTAGTGCGTTACACCGCTATTTCATCTCCCAGACAGTCAGGAGTTCCCTGTCTGTTGAGAACATTAAGCAGCCTCAGCGTCTCCTCGTCCCTCCCCCAGCCAAAGATCTCGAGCTCCTCCTCGTCGTCCTCCCCCTCATCCTCATTGTCATCGCTGTCGTCTGTGTTCGACTCGTACTCTGAGGAGATACCCGACTCGCGAAACCTCGCGGCGAAGTCCAGGAAGCCCAGAGATTTGGCGTCACGGGACAACACCTTGGCTGTGCCCTCAGACACCTCTTGGCCTTTGCTCTCTGGCCTGTCGGCCTTGAGCAGCGGGGGAGGCGAGGGGAGCTGAGGAGGCGGAGGCCCCGGGAGGAAACGGAAACACTCCAGTTTGAGAAGACACTTGTCCCTACCTAGGGGGCTTCCCAGACTCCCATTGGAAGATGAGAAGGCGTTGCCGGTCCCGTCAGCGGAGCCCAGCGCTGGCAGGTTGAGGGCGGACACATCCGGTTTGGGCGTTGTGGGGTCGCAGATCACTGGGGGTACTGTTGACCGGAAGGTGATCTCCAACAGACTGTCCTGGGATCCCACTGGAGAGAGATGAGGTAGAACAGAGGGAAAGGAAGTGATGAATGAGCAGACGGAGGAAGAGACTGCACTAAGGAATAAATGACTTTTATACCACATTCAAAAGTTCCACTGTGCCTCGATTTAAATTCATCTGTTATCACACCTCCTGTTGGATCACGGCAGAAGAATTATGTATGTGATATAGATATCTGTGAATTGTGGTAGATAGGAGCTCCTTTCCAAAATCAATCACTCAGTTACCAATAAATCATTTTTGTATTGGGTAAGCATTTCATCATGATCAGTGCTCAGTGAAACAAGATTTGCTTCCTTATTTATGGGGAACAGAGAACAGTCCTGGAACTCAAATACTGAGAGAAAGATACATTAAAGGAATAATCTTTTCAAATACTAACCCCAAGTAGGCATGGAAGATGGATCTGGAAAGTTTGTAGTTTGCTCCTTCATGGAGGACGGCAGCTTTAGTAAGTTTAGATTCACAGCAGTTACAGTGTTCTCAAAAAGTAGTAACAGCATTAATAAAAATACCCATTGAAACGGTGCGACAATGATCCAGGAAGTTCAGCTGGAGTAACATATTAATGCGTAATACTCACAGACAGGATTTTACAACTCTTGAAAGTCATTTCAGAACCATAGACTGTAACAATAATAGATAGCTTTCAGGTCTGCAAAGTAAAGCCAACGCGGAAGTGCCTTCAACCTGCATTCTATCTAATTTCCAGCAGGAGGCGTTTATATAGGAGTCTATGGAAAAATGACCCTACTTCTCACTTGATTTATTACCACAGTAAACATTTGATAATGAGTTTATAGGAGCAATCGCTAGTTTCAAGTCTTTAAAATAGACAATAAAGCAGGGGATGCTTTAGGGGCGGGACGACATGCCGACATGTCAATCAGGACAGAGGCTTAGCAATGCGTATCTGTGACACTGTGTACATTAAAATAGACCTGAACTTGTTTTTGGGTGTTGTCCATGTTTCCATCTTAAACTTTGACCCTCTCACTGTGCGTTTTCACTTCAGCAAAGTTAATTGGAACACTTTGGCCGCCTAAAAATGTCTTGTTCAGCGTTCTGCCAAACAAGTTAGCTAGCTATGCTAGCGTTAGATGGTAAATTAATAGAAAGTTTGCCAATTTTCTGTACTGCCGTCTGCAGTAGGCCTACATGCTGACGAATGGCATCAGTACCCTAAGGTCCGCTTTTACCCGCCGGTAAATCTCCGCTGGATGACTCGCTTCTGAAGGGTTGAAAATCGGCAACTTTCCCCCTTTAGCATTTAGCGCAGCGCCATTGCAACCATAAACAACACTGGCTTGGCCAACCTCCTCCCCAGCTCCACCCTCTCATAAAAAAATCACCATGTCTGGTTTCAAAAATCCAAGATGGCGGCGGCCAAATTGCCAAAATTCAAGGCTTTAGAAGGGCCGTCCACAAACCAACAATGGATGACGTCACTTCTGCTACGTCCATTATTTTGACAGTCTATGCTGAGAACGTATATTTTCAGAGTATTCCTTTAAGAAGCTTTCAATTGATCAAGTAGAACTGGGCTTAAACCTCCTGTACCTCTTCTCAGATATAGCCACACTAAGGCATGGATACCCGACCCGAGTCCGACGGGACCCGACGGGCCGGGCCGGGTTCGGACAGATATTTCGAAATTATGGTTATTTCGAATAATTCGGCCCGATCTGGACTCTAAGCCACACCCGGTTTCATGCTGTAATATTCTACTAAATGCTGTAAAAGCGCTGTTAAATAGACCTTTCTCAAGGTGGACATTGTGAGACTGATAACAATATATATATATATATGATGGCCCCGTTCCATTCAAGTGTGCCAATAAAAACTACAGATGACATGCAGCCATAATTGATGTTATTAGTTGTACACCTGTGTTTGACAAGTCAAAATGTGTCATGAGAAAGGTCTATTAAAAATGATAAAATAATAATACAAATGCCATTACATTTCATTACGTATCCATAAAACAATGCTTCTGATCTTGTACGACATGAGGTGCATATAAAATGTCCAACATGTAGAGGTGGATATTTTCCCCACTGAATGAACTGAAATATTGGCTGATAAGACCACAGATTGCTTCTTGCAGGGTGACAATTGGAGGGCAGGCTGAACTGCGATAGCCGATGAACAGGCTTTAAAATGTGTGAAGCTGCGGGGAGATAGACAGAGAAGGCGGAGGGGGGTCGTGGACAATAGAACGGCGACCAGAACGTGTGTGGTGCATGATAAACAGAGCGGTGAGGCTCTCATACTGGTACTCAGAAGCTTTAATGTAGGAACTTCCATTTAGAAGCCTGTCCTTGTCTGCAGTACCCTCACTCTGTCTGCTGTCTGTTTGAGCTGCTCTCTCAGTGTGTAGGTCATGGTTAGTATGGCTGTGTGTGTGTGGCTGGATGTTTGCTCGGTCACGTGCAAGGACTTTACCTGACAGTGTGTTGACCTAGATGTGGATTACTATATTTGTGCCTCCATCATGTCCATCTTTTAAAAAAGAAAAAAAGATTCCTTTCTTTATTGTCCATTTTAATGTTTTATCACAAGATCTTTTGCATACTTCTCTGTGGGATACAGTATCCTACTGACAGCTGACTGTCAGTTTGTTTGCCTTTATTGAGGATAGGGATGGTTGGGGGTGCCAGGTAAACTAGGCAGCTTACTAAGGTCAGGTCTATTACAGTCAGTCTCTCTAACATGTCACTTGTCCTTTTTATCTTTCCCTGTTTTAAAATATCTTTAAGTAGGAGCAGTTGTCTTTACATAAGTTTGAACTGATTTTATGTTAGAGTGGAACTGTGTTTTGTGGAGTGTATGATTGCAGTGGGCATGTGTTGCTTGTGGACTATTTCTTTTATCATATGTTAGTGAGAAATCTCCTGTTGAAATTTCTTCAGAAGCAAGACCTAGGGACAAGGGAACAAGTGAGTATTTTAAAGTGAGTTTGTTAAATGACTTAACATTCTGAGATAGAAATAATAACTTCCCATCATTTTTGTTACTTTCACATGAACTACTGCACTTACTTGAGCAACAGAGATCTTGCAGAATATCCCACATGTGTCTATTATGTGCACTATGATGCACAACTTGATCCTAAGGCAGAATAACATTTTCTCTTGGTAAATAAAAACACATTTTGAGGACGGTGCTGTCCCAAAATGACCAAAATATTCTTTAAAAAGAATGATTGATGGGTTGTTGATCACTTATCAGCATTTGCTTAATGTTATTGTTGGATATCTTCTGGCTAAAGTGTCTCTTTACTGCGTCAAAATCAGATCAGAATAGCTGAAGGGGATGGAAGGGCTGACGTGTTGCTGTTGTTACATTTCCTGCTGACTGCCAGTGGAGGCTGATATGGGTCCCAAACTACAAATGCATTTGTCACTTCATATAAAAACTTGTGTCCCCATACAGACGTCTGTTTCTCTGCAGCTGTACACTTTAACATGTCAGCAAGCATGTGTTCATGTGTATTAACTCCGGCATACAGTATGTATGTGCATGAGCCTCTTGTGGGATCCACTCACTGGAGTTTGGTCCAGACATCTTGGTCTCCAGCTCCTGGATCTGTTTAACCAGCAGGGAGATGTGCTGCAGCAGGTCTTTGTTCTGCAGCAGCAGCTGGTGGACACGAGCCTGGGCCTCCAGCCGAGCCGTGGCCTCCGCACTCAGCTGGTCCTTCAACAGGTGGACCTGCACAGGAGGAGGCGAGTCAAGAGGGACAGATAGATGAGGAGAGAGGAGGAGGATAGGAACAGATGCTCAGTGCAGTGTATACAAACATGTTCCCTTGGTCAACACTCATAAAATCAGCACTACTCGCCCTTATCTGTTAGAGGTGTGTGTGTGTGTGGGGGGGGAATCAAAATTTTTATTTATTGATTCTTTTCCCTAGAACAGGGATGATTGACTCAAGTATTTTCTGTCTATACAGTACCGCTGACTGCGACTACATCATATTCATATTTTTTTTATATTAGATATTTTTGGGGCATGTTTAGGCTTTTATTTTTGACAGGGCAGCTTAGACATGAAAGGTGAAAGGGCGGGGGATGACATGCAGTAAAGGGCCGCAGGTCGGAACCGAACCAGCGGCAGCTGCGTCAAGGACTGAACCTTTGTGTATGGTTGAGCTACTCAGGCGCCCGTCATATTCGTTTTCTGACCGAAAGCAGAAAATGCAGAAAATACATGTTATGTACTTCTTTACAAATGAAAGAAATGTGAGACTGACTGACTGACATGTGATGTGCACTCTTTTTAGAAAACAATTGTCTCATGACATACTGTCACTACTTGAAGGCTCAAACTGTGTTGACCCTTTAAACATGATATGCATGTCAGGGAACACAGGAGGTGTGCCAGGTGCTTCAAATATTTCAGTAAAGGTAACACAAACAATGGTGATGCAGTACATTGATATTTAGACACTTATAAGTCATCATTTGTGTTGCATACTGTCATTGGAACTTATGTGTTAACTCTTCTAATTTACTTATTGGGGTGTTGTCAAATACAATCTAATTGAGAGTTTGTTTCTTAAAGCAAATCTTCTCGATATGGGAGGTGTTAAATCATTCAGCCACATTTTAATCATTAGGGCAGTAGCTTTCCTCCAATATGTGAGAATATTTTTTTGCTTCAATCAGGGAATACTGTAGGAACATTTCTAATCTTAAGTAAGATTTGCAAGTAAGAATTTGGCTCTAAACACACAGGGTGAAAAGAGGAGCTGCAGCAATGTGCAGTACAACAAAAATAAGGTGTTTTTTGAAAATGAAACTGTGTAAACCTATTCTGGTACAACCTCTAAATACAAGTATGAACATATGGCCTGACCATTGCTTAATTAAAATCGTTACAAACATTCATTTGTTTTACATTTTTTGTATTTTTAACTGTGTGCATACTTTTTGTGTGTACTTTTTATTTATTTAGTGTCTTTTGTGGGATGCCTGTTTTTCATGCAACAATAAAATCAACCTTGATCTTCTTCGTTTGAGTCACTTTTCAAGCAAAAATGCCAAAACTTCTTTAAAGTGAGTTTTTTTCTGCTTTTCTCTGTTTTTTATCATTGTAAAGTTCTTTGGATTTTGACTGTTGGAAAAATTATGTTACTTTGGGCTTTAGAAATAGACATTTTATAGATAAAACAATTAATAAAATAAAATAATCCAGAAAACAATTAGCAGACTAACTGATAATTAAAGTTATCTTTGGTTTTTACTTTCTGGTATTTGATCTCTCTGCATGTACACTTACAAAAATGCAAATACACACAATCATACAGGCTCCAAGGTACTAAAAAACACGAGGGACAGATATTAAATCTTTGTAATTTTTCTGTGGCTTTATATCCGTCTATTACATTTTTATTACAGGGGTAGCAGAGCTCCAGTGGCTGCTGTGATCCTCGTGTAACATTAATGCCACTCTGCTGTGGTCTGCAAGATTAAAGTGGAGACTCTATTTCAATTTAAGACTGAAAGGCTGAAATTTCTATAACACTCTAAATTATTTATTATACGAGGGGAGTGAGAGAGACAACGTTCACTCAGTGCACACAGGTCCGTCCGCACACACACACACACACACACACACACACACACACACACACACACACACACACACACACACACACACACACACACACACACACACACACACAGCTTTTGTAGCAGCATTGACTCCCTTTTTTTTTACTTCAAAGTACTCTCCAAATCAAATGTTAGTGGCACCACCTCCTACCTCACTCGGAAATCTCATACCCTGAGCACATAATTGCTTTCATCAATTTCAAAAGGAGAAATTCTAAAGGTTTCAAATCACAAGAATGGTTGAGGAGAAGCCCAGTGTATTGAATGAGCTGACTTACTAATGACTTTCTGACAGGAGAGGCTGCGTTGCTCTCAATAGTTTGATGAAGCTTAACCCTGGAGTCTGAACATGGTCCAGCAGGACTTCTATATGTGAGCTGTGTAATAGGCTAAGAGGTACTGAAGACAAGAGTGTCAAACATGCTTTTATCCAATGCCACTACATGCATGTTGAATAGAACGCAGAATCCAGAAGTGCTCCTTAAGCCCAGTTCAGTCTCAGCTTGACTCAAGCCAGCTGATGGTTTCGCTGTGACTCAGCTGTTCAAGTTGCGGAGGCTGGTTTTACAACGTAAGGGACGTCACCTGTTTCAACAGCCAATAGAGAAGTCAGCTGGTAAAGTGAGCTATAAACTATAGATAATAATAATCCATTTTATTTTAGGTTACAAACAGCTGGTGAAAATGGCAGAGTTTTAGACGGAGCCTCAACGACCGCCCGAAAGCATGGTAACGTTATATGGTCAAGCGAGATAGAGTGACTGAAGAGAGGGAAGCAGTGAATTGAAGGAAGAAAACGTGTTTTCGCCGATTCATCACTGGAAATGCAACTGTAGCAAGCATCTCGATATCACTAACGTTACCCACGTTCATATTTAGACAAAACAAATGATAAATCCAGCGACAAATAAGCCTAAAAGTCAGAACGGAAGTAAAAAGAGGCGTTGTTATGGAGATGATACACCGTCTTGTCGCATTGGTGTGAACTGGCAGGTTTCAGAACGCTGCAGACCGGCTCGCTGCAACAAGTTATGCGGTTCAACTCGTCTTGTCGTAAATCTTTGGTCTGAACTGGGCTTTACTGTTGAAATTAAGGAGTTCCTTGCTTTTTCTAACGGCTTCTTGTCAGGAAAACCATTTCCCATTTTGTTGTGAACATATGAATAGCTTAATCAATACTAGAGTGTGTCTGAACAGGTGCACATAAAATGTCTAGGAAGGCTAGCGGTGTAAAAGGCCAACAGGAGCGGCAGAGTATTTTCAGAGCGCCGTAAATCACGGGGCCTCGTTTGCAGGTACAAGTCATCCAAACTCCTAATGACTCCCTGGTTTCTCATTTCAGCTTGATGCGGTAACCGTGGTAGCAGGGAGGCTCTTGACGTCAGTGGGCACACGCATCAAAGGAAAAACTACAAAAACAAACTGTAATTGGCGTTTGAAAGGCTGCAGGAAATGCTCCAGAAAGTCCTTCAGTACATTTCCTGAGCAGTCTGAAAATCAATTAAAAATGCGGAGATAAGGAGAACTCCAGATGTAATTATATATATATATATATATATAATAAATAAAACAGACAAAAGTTAATCATGTCTTCAAATTGACCCTTTTGTCTTGTACTTGATATAAATTTCATCTGGATTTACACTAATTTATACTAGATTAAATAAAAAAAATACCCTATTATTAAAATTGCTGTAATTAGTTATATTTGAGATTGCCCTATATTTATCATTTGCTTGTAAATGTCATATAAAGAGAAAAACTCCAATAATGAGTTATCTATTCACGTTAAGCAGACTAATCGATTAACTGACTTATTGTTTCAGCACTACAGTCATAGGCCTAATTTAGAGGTAATTATGATTAATAATAAAAACTGGACAATGAACCCCCACCACAAAAAAAACACTCAAAATTTGGAAATCTCAACCCCTGTCATGTTGAACCCAAAGTTACGCCCTTGACTACAGCGGATGAAGATTACTCTCCAAATCAAAATACATCTGAATGTTCCCGACCTCAATTTTAAATATCCATCAATATCAGTAGTATTGAAGTGAATATGAAGAAAGGGCCATTTTTTCAGAGAATAACCTCTTCTTCTGATTTTGGATTTTGTTCTGTTTTTAAAACAAACTATTGATTCACAATCTACTCTTTTCTTATACTTCTTCTATGTCAATTTTCTCTCACGTCTCCCATAAGGTGAACCCTCATCAGGTCCTCTCCACCCTAATAAAGAGCCAGTGAGGCAGACAAACACAAGATGGAGTCAAAATTCACACATCCTCCATCCCAAGGCCTCCTCCGACTCCCATCAGCTCGCCTGACAGAAAAAACAAGTGTCGAGGAAGACAGTCATTTACTCCCATTATCCTTGCACTTAGCAACAAATGGAGGTTATTCCAGATTGTGTTGGGGCCAGGCTGCCTCTGCAGAACTCATTTGTAAGGACTGACACCCTGATGATGACTTTGCTGGTGTAATTTACAGCTGACAGGACCACATCTTGAGCTATGGAAGAGTGCAGCTTGACTTTGACATATGCTGCCCTGCTGACACCTCCAATAGCACATCAGCCACTCCTGCATGGTTTATACTGAGGCCTTGGGAGCCAAGTGTCACATTTGTCCTGATGCCGTCCACGTTAAATGTCTCTCACTGAGCTGCGCTGGCTGGTAAAAGGACACTGAACAACCCAATGCAGAAACAGTAGTAAACAAAGCAAGATAAGCAAAATAGGCCAGGAACTTTTAAAACTCAGAGCTTTGCTTTATCGTCAGGACATCTGATCAAAACTAGCACGTCTCGTTGTGATGCAGCCACACAAGGTTACATTTGGTTTCATTCTACAAATGCCCAGACACGTTTCTTTGTGGAAACAAGAGGCTGGTCCTACTAATAAAATAAAAAACGGAAAGAAAAATTGCTAAGATGATAAGCACTAATTTATTACAGCTGGATCTCTCTGGCTGTTTCTTTTTGTCCACTGGTAAGTCCGTTTATCTGGGTGATGTGTGTCTCCATCTCAGTGTCTTTTAATGGCTCCACCTGAATGGACGGGTATATCACTTAATTCACAAATAATCGATATTCAACAGAGATATTAATTAGGACTGTCTGTGGGAGGTACATGACCTGAACTGACTCTAGTTTAACATTTTGATCCATAAATCAAATTAATAATGCATACTTAATGCCCCTATTGGCGGACATATTTTTCCGTGCCTTCCAAAACCGTAGAGTTTTATGATGTGACAACACACTATGGTTATGATTAGGTTAGGTTTAGGCCCATAAACAAGGAGGTTAAAGTGATGGTTCGGAGTAATTTCACCCTAGGGTCCTTTGCACCATGATCTCGAGCCAAACACCCCCCCAGAAGCTTTTTTCACCTGGGTCGAACATTGGGAGCGTTAGCGTAGCGTAGCGTTATCAGCTGAATAGCTTAGCGCAGAGGCTAATGGATCCGAAGTGTCTCTTAACATTACCCCACTAATAATGCCCGAAATGATACCAAACGTCTACAGTAGTACAAATAGGTTATGCACTCATAAAATGATGGATTGTAAAATTTGTAAGTACACCAGAAGTTTATGTAAATAACACTTGCCTGCTGGCTTCTGCTCTCTGCTGCTGCTGCTGCTGTTACTACCGGGCAGTAAGAGTGCTTAGGGACATCTACAAATTACAACACCGAAAAGAGATGCAACAAAAATATTTAGTAATTTAATGATTAAATAAGGTAATGTCTCCAAACTTACCTCAATTATAACTTGTCTCCTGCTAGTTATACTACAGCACTTACTTTAAAAAATAAGTTAAATTAAAAATATTTTTTGTTCTTTTTTTCGGTGTTGTAATTTGTAGATCCCTAAGCACTCGTCTTACAGCAGCAACAACAACAGCAGAGAGCAGAAGCCAGCGGAATAGTTTTATTACATAAACTTCTGGTGTACTACAAACTTTACAATCCATCGTTTTATGAGTGCATAACCTATATATACAGTATACCCTTTGCTATAATTTCCGGCATTATTAGTGGGTAATGTTAAGAGACACTTCTTTAGCTTCAGCTATCAGCGGCTTATGCTACTCTAACTACGCCTCTCCCAATGTTAGACCCAGGTGAAAAAAGCTTCTGGGGGGGTGTTTGGCTCGAGGTCATGGTGCAAAGGACCCTAGGGTGAAATTACTCCGAACCATCACTTTAAGGTAAAGACCATGGTTTGGGTTAAAATGACTACTTTGGTTAGGATAGAAGAGCAACGTTATCATGGTTACAGTAAAAACCATGTGGTAAAGGTTACTTTTGTTGTACGGCAGACCAGAAAATCGGCAAACCATCCCTTAAGTCACTAGCTAATGCGGGAGCTAGCAAGGTTGTTTGGCAGAATGCTGAACAAGACATTTTTAGTTGACCAAATGTTCCAATTAACTTTGATGAAGTGAAAACACACAGTGAGAGGGCCAAAGTTTAAGATGAAAACACAGACAACACCCAAAAACGGGTTCAAGGCTAACCATGTTAGCATTGCTAAGCCTCAGTCCTGATTAACAGGTCCTAAACCACCCCCTGCTGTATCGTCTATCTTTTAAAAAAAAGGGGACCATAATTTACATAATGAACATCATGCTGTATTGAAGAAAACTTGAAAGTAGTAATAAATCAAGTGAGAGGTAGGCTCATTTTCTCATAGACTTCTATAGAAAGACTTATTTTTGGAGCCAGTGCAGGTTTAAGGCACTTCCACATTGGCTTTACTTTTCAGACCCAGAAGCTTTGTCCACTTGTTTTTACAGTCTATGGTTCTCCCACATCGCTAATGTGGTAGATAAATTGTACGTGGAAATGTAGCCCTTTGATGCGGCTATAACACCATTTTCCACATTATCCAACTCGTTTTCTATGGAGGTGTATGTCGGTGCTGCATCAGACTGGTATCAAGACAAACATCCTTTCATTCCTCATCCAAAGATTACAGTATACATGCACAAAAAGGAAAAATGAATTGTCATACAGCATGACAATCCACTAAAGAAACAACAATGTCGATAGTCCTTTTAAAACTTTAAAGGTCCCATGGCATGAACATTTCACTTTATGAGGTTTTTTAACATTAATATGAGTTCCCCCAGCCTGCCTATGGTCCCCCAGTGGCTAGAAATGGTGATAGGTGTAAACCGAGCCCTGGGTATCCTGCTCTGCCTTTGAGAAAATTAAAGCTCAGATGGGCCGATCTGGAATCTTCTCTTTATGAGGTCATAAGGAGCAAGGTTACCTCCCCTTTCTCTGCTTTGCCCGCCCAGAGAATTTGGCCCACCCATGAGAGAAGAGAGAGAGAGAGAGAGAGAGAGAGAGAGAGAGAGAGAGAGAGAGATCATGGCTTTCAAACGAGCAAAGTGGCAGTTGGTCAAGGCCACACCCCCACTCTCCACCTTACCCCCCCGCCACCTCTCCTCCTCAATTGCTTAAGGACACAGAAATGACACATACTAAGGAAAGCTCATTGTGGGACTGGTTCTAGTGTCTGTAATTCTGCACCAAGGCTGAATTTCAGGAAAGAGACTTCAGATACAGTAAAAGGGGACCACTAAGGTCTATATAAAAGCATCCAAAGAGCACCATGTCATGGGACCTTTAAGAGAGAAGATCTAAAATGTAATACTGAAAGTAGAAGCCAGACAAAGAGCCAATTAAAAAGGTGCTCCGTTTGTGCTTCACTGTGGTGGTCCCCTGGTAGCAAACCTGACGCTACCCAATGTTTTCTGCCGTCTTATCGGAGTGTCGTGAAATTGAAGGAGCTTCAAGCGACTGAAATCACTCCTTAAAGCTCTAATTAAACAGCAGCATCTCTCTCCCTTTTATTGCTTTCTTTGTTCAAAACTGTTCCCCAGAACCGAACAGCGCCTGAGGACAATTTTCATCTTCCCAACTCCTTCACTCACGACAGTTTGACATATTTTCTTACAAGTTTCCTCCCATCTTGTCAGTTCTTTACAACACAAAACACATCTCTATTAAACTGATTTTAACATGCAAAATATATTTCATTTCTTACAGTTGCCTTCCTCTCTTCCGAAAATACAACGGTGTTAGGGTTAAGAATAAGTGCCACGCAGAAACATTCTGCCCGGTTATCTCTGGAAAGTGCTCTTCAAAGCCACTGTAGCAAAGAGCAGTTGGCAATACATAAGGAGACACAATGAGATGAACATAAAAACAAATCAAGACGTTATGGAAAACCTCCTAATTTAAAAATGCAAATATCACAGAAACTGAATGACAAGGCTGTTTGAATGATACCAATACTGTTTCAGGGAAGATTGGAAAAACAGTGACTCTCCCACTGGCAGCGTAAAGGGATTAGGACTATTGGTTGTGCGTTGTGACTCAACAGGGTTGGTTGCTGAAGATGTACTCTTCACACAGGATTACCATCATCGCATTCACTGCCCACGCCAGGTCTCATTTCATTTTGAAACGTTTGAAACCCCTCCAACTCTTGTTTGTGTCTAATTCCATCTCAAAAACCAAAAGGGGAAATGATAATTTTGCTGGTGCAATGATCAGGAAACCATTAGAAATGCACTTGCACTTATGTGAGTAAGATGGCGAGAGAGTGCTCGATCAAGTGAGAGAGAACCAGAAAAGTCCAAGCAACAGCGTAGGCGAAAGGAAGAAAGAAAAACAGACCGAAACAAACATGAAGATGGAAGGAAGATGTGTTTGCACGAAGAAAGAAGAAATTAAGGACAGACTAGTCTATATCGACGACGTTTCACTTCAGGGATTGTTCAGGTACCGCTGGAAATTCCGACCCTTATGTCCCTCACCCTCTACTTTCTTTGTGTTGGCGTTCTAAACTCCGGTGGATTTCTTACGGACTATGGTTAACTGCTCCTCAGATCTCTACAGGGTAAATCCAGACAGCTACCAGACATCTGTCCAATCTGAGTTTTCTGTTCTGTTGGATTATTTTTGGGGCTTTTCCTCCTTTATTTTGATAGGATAGCTAGGTGAGAAAGGGGAGAGAGAGAGAGAGGGGGGGGGGGGGAGACATTCAGGAAATCGCCACAGGTCGGATTCGAACCCTGGACCTCTGCGTCGAGGCATAAACCTCCAAGTATATGTGTGCCTGCTCTACCCACTGAGCCAACCCGGCCACTAAAAAAACTTTTTAACGTACACATTCCACCAAAACAAGTTCCTTCCCGAGACTATTTTGCAGAGGCACCATCATTGTGTCCAGCGCTTAGCGCCGCCCAAGACGATTGTGATTGGTTTAAAGAAATTCCAATTAATCAGAGCACGTTTTTCCCCCATCCCCAGAATGTTGTGTGGAGAAGCAAGACCCTCCTCCGCAGCGATGTGAAGGAAGGTCTGGCAATGCGAGACTAAGGACAGACCGATGAAGCGAAAGAGTGAAGTAAGGTGTAGATGGCAGAAGAAAAGAAAAAACATTGGAGAGAGGACATGGAAATGGAGTAAGGAAGTACTGAAGGAAAGAGAGAGAGGTCAAATTTCAATGAGCAGTGACAGAGCAGCATCTGCAGAGTGAACTTCCCGAAACAGATCGTCGATGTGCTCCCTCACTTCCCAGACTTCATTAAACATCTATACTTCCACTCATCTCTGAGTGAGCTGAGATTAGAGATGCCAGCTCGCTAATTTACCTCCATTTACTGTGACCTCTGCTCAGCCTCTGCAGCGAGGGTTCAACTTTCCGAATATTTTACCAGTTTCCTGACTGGGCCAAAAAGTCACTTTCATCATCATCATAGAGAGCAACAGTAAAGATAATACCCATATTGCAACATTACTTTGTAATACAGTTGCATTAGATTATCAAACAAAGTACAGACAGGCAAATTAAAAGGAAAATAGTGCTGCAACTAAAGATTATTATCATTTTCAATTAATCTGCTGAATTTCTTAACGATTCATCTATTATTAGTTTGGTCTACAAAACATCAGAACACAGGGAAAGTCATGTCATCACAAGCCAATAGAAAAATATATTCAATTTATACTGATATAAAATAGGGAAAAGCAGGCTCACATTGGGGAAGCTGGAATCAATTCATGTTTGTTATTTTTGTTTGAGAAATTATTGATCGATTAAGATAATTTTTCCCGTCAATCGAGTGATGGATTAATCGTTTTCAGATCAAAAGAATAAAACTAAGTAAATAAGTGGAGAAATGCAGAGGCAGCAGGTGCTGAATGGTATGATGAACACTATGAAAAGCATGCGTTAATGCCAATTTAAAATAAGGATTTTGAAGAATGGTGTTCTATATTATATATAGTATCTATATTATAGATGTTACTATATTTATAACGTTTTTTTTCCCTGGCAGTAAGTCTTTATTCATCACTGGATTTTGTTACTTCAGAGCTGCACTCAAACCTGACAGCTCTGTAAAACCAGTGGGAGCCTGCTGATAACCAAATCATAAACAAGAGAAATATATGCCTTTAACATAACTAAATTGGATGCTTTGGGATCCTGTGGAAAGTTTCCAACAAATAGTTCCACAACTCGAGAGCAAGAAAAGTGAACATGCCATTTTATTTTATGGTGTAAACCTGAGGCAAAGACACCAGGGAAAGCCTTCTTGTTAGAGTTTCTAACTCTAAAAGAAAACCACACAAATAAAGACACACACACACACACACACACACACACACACACACACACACACACACACACACACACACACACACACACACACACACACACACACACACACACACACACACACACACACACACACACACAAGTGCGTCTCACTATCTTTGTGGGGACCCGTCCTTGACATAATGCATTCCCTAGCCTCTTACCCTAACCTTAACCATCACAACTAAATGCCTAACCTTAACCGTTACCCTCACCCTCACCCTAACCATAACCTTTTTCTAACCCTAATCCCAAAACCAAGTCTTAACCCTTAAACAGCCCTTTAATGTTGTGGGGTCCAGCATTTTGGCCCCACAAAGCTGTCCGGACCCCATAAGTATACTGTATTCCCGGTTTTTGGACCCTATGAATGTAGTTAAACGAGAACACACACACACACACACACACACACACACACACACACACACACACACACACACACACACACACACACACACACACACACACAGACACACACACACACACAGCAAGCTCTCCTCCCTCAATACGTCTGGTTAGATGGAGCCTGTGGCAAGTTTAGCTTCACCTGTGAGAGGCAGTTTGCCTATCATAGAGTCAGTGGACACTCATTTCGATGCCATGTGTAAGCTCACAGTTAGCGCAGCTCAGACAAGACAGGGCCGCTGAGAAATCTTTGGCAAAAGAGCCGAGGTCAGGTGGAAGCACCTCAGGGTAGCTCAGACTCATCTGAGTATGAGCGGAGGTCAAATAATTCCTTTCATGTGCTGAAGCGGTTTTGATTCATTTAGACAATTCCACCCCAGTGTCTCTGCTAGACAGGCAGTGAACTCTGGCTTCATCAAGGTATAATTAATAGCATTTATGTCTGGGCACGCTCAGTCCGAATGTGTGAGGTGGTAGTTGTAGCAGCGGTCTGTCTAACGTTGTTCAGGTCATGACAAGGGAGCAGCTAAGTTCAATCAGGACCCCCTGTATCTGTCTCTGGAATTCATGAGACATTAGTACCTAACAGTTTGAGACATTTTTGGGTCAGGAATGTGTTTATAAGGTAAAAGGTAAAGGTACTTTATTGTCACATACACATACATGTAGCGAAATTCATTCTCTGCATTTAACCCATCCCTCAATGGAGCAGTTTGTTTGTTTGTGAGTGTGTGTGTGTGTGTGTGTGTGGGCAATGCATGAGAAAGTTGTGTGTGCAGTTTTAAGTCACGCTTTTTTCAAGCAGGATGATAAACTGCGCGTGTGTGTGTTGATCCAGCTCATAAGCCCGAAGCCATTGCTGTCACTAGTCACTTCTCCCACTGCAGCCACTCAAGCTGGGTGATTGATGTCGGATGCTGTGTGCACTCAACTTTTCTTCAGGAGCCCAAATTGGACTGCAGGCGGGTGCTTACCTCCTTCACTAGGTTTCTCATTGATCACATGGTTCTTTTGCCACAGACAGCGTAGTCAGCAATGGCTAATTTTCTTATTTGATACAAAACGATACACTTTTTTGGTAGTTGAGTTTATCGGCTTTTTGCTTTTTTTGTTCCTTTTAAGGAGTAATGCTGCCGTCATTGTTCTAGTGACTTCAATTTAAACTGTGCAATTGCAGAGATAAAGAAGAACGGCAGCAAAAGCTCCCATGGAAACATATAAGTACAGTGCCTTGCGAAAGTATTCGGCCCCCTTGAACTTTTCGACCTTTTGCCACATTTCAGGCTTCAAACATAAAGATATAAAACTGTAATTTTTTGTGAAGAATCAACAACAAGTGGGACACAATCATGAAGTGGAACGAAATTTATTGGATATTTCAAACTTTTTTAACAAACAAAAAACTGAAAAATTGGGCGCGTAAAAATTATTCAGCCCCCTTAAGTTAATACTTTGTGCCCCCCCCCCTTTGCTGCGATTACAGCTGTAAGTCGCTTGGGTGCGTTCTCTATCAGTTTTGCACATCGAGAGACTGACATTTTTGCCCATTCCTCCTTGCAAAACAGCTCAAGCTCAGTGAGGTTGGATGGAGAGCATTTGTGAACAGCAGTTTTCAGTTCTTTCCACAGATTCTCGATTGGATTCAGGTCTGGACTTTGACTTGGCCATTCTAACACCTGGATATGTTTATTTGTGAACCATTTAATTGTAGATTTTGCTTTATGTTCTGGATCATTGTCTTGTTGGAAGACAAATCTCCGTCCCAGTCTCAGGTCTTTTGCAGACTCCATCAGGTTTTCTTCCAGAATGGTCCTGTATTTGGCTCCATCCATCTTCCCATCAATTTTAACCATCTTCCCTGTCCCTGCTGAAGAAAAGCAGGCCCAAACCATGATGCTGCCACCACCATGTTTGACAGTGGGGATGGTGTGTTCAGGGTGATGAGCTGTGTTGCTTTTACGCCAAACATAACGTTTTGCATTGTTGCCAAAAAGTTCGATTTTGGTTTCATCTGACCAGAGCACCTTCTTCCACATGTTTGGTGTGTCTCCCAGGTGGCTTGTGGCAAACTTTAAACGACACTTTTTATGGATATCTTTAAGAAATGGCTTTCTTCTTGCCACTCTTCCATAAAGGCCAGATTTGTGCAGTATACGACTGATTGTTGTCCTATGGACAGAGTCTCCCACCTCAGCTGTAGATCTCTGCAGTTCATCCAGAGTGATCATGGGCCTCTTGGCTGCATCTCTGATCAGTCTACTCCTTGTACGAGCTGAAAGTTTAGAGGGACGGCCGGGTCTTCGTAGATTTGTAGTGGTCTGATACTCCTTCCATTTCAATATTATCGCTTGCACAGTGCTCCTTGGGATGTTTAAAGCTTGGGAAATCTTTTTGTATCAAAATCCGGCTTTAAACTTCTCCACAACAGTATCTCGGACCTGCCTGGTGTGTTCCTTGTTCTTCATGATGCTCTCTGCGCTTTACACGGACCTCTGAGACTATCACAGCGCAGGTGCATTTATACGGAGACTTGATTACACACAGGTGGATTCTATTTATCATCATTAGTCATGTAGGTCAACATTGGATCATTCAGAGATCCTCACTGAACTTCTGGAGAGAGTTTGCTGCACTGAAAGTAAAGGGGCTGAATAATTTTGCACGTCCAATTTTTCAGTTTTTTATTTGTTAAAAAAGTTTGAAATATCCAATAAATTTCGTTCCACTTCATGATTGTGTCCCACTTGTTGTTGATTCTTCACAAAAAATTACAGTTTTATATCTTTATGTTTGAAGCCTGAAATGTGGCAAAAGGTCGAAAAGTTCAAGGGGGCTGAATACTTTCGCAAGGCACTGTATATACAATATACTCAAGGTTAACACCATGTGCAGGTAATGCACGAATCTGAATCGTAATGTCACTGACAACAGGGAGTATGAAATAAATCTCTTGTGTTGCAAATTCATAGCTACAGTGGGAGCGTGGAAAATAAGTGTTTACAGGGGTAAAAACATGCAGGGCATCTGTGCAATATTAACGTTAAGGCTTTTTATGGAGAGGAATGGGCAATATATTGGTGTATGTTAGGCTATCATGCAATATTCTTGGTGTGTCTGTTCTGTATATGGATCTGTGTGTGTTACTGAATGTTAACTGTAGTTTGTTAGTCCGTCAACACCCCCCAGAGACCTCAACTGTTCTAAAAAAATACAACAGAATATTTTAGCTACTATTTGGTACTTTGAATCATGAAGATATTTAAGGGGGAATCCATGAGACGCCGTCAGTGACAGTGTGTGTTGCCTGTGAGTAGTGAGGTATTTTCATTACTGCTTGGTACAAGGTTGATTACCGTGCTTGGACTTTGGCCACATGCCAGCAATCACATTTTGGGGAATAAATTCACTAAATGGCCAATCTGAATTAAGTGTGCTTTTCATTTTTACAAACCGTGCCCTAAACCCCTTTTTGCCACGTTTGGGTGTGTGTGAGAGAGACGCACCTGTGCCACAGCCACTTGTGTCTGCTGCTGTTGCTGCTGGAGCTGCTGCTGGAGCAGCTGGATCTGGTGGTGGACAGACAGGGGGGCGCCTGGTGGCAGCGCGCCCGATGCAGGGAGCAGCATCCTGGGGCTGGCCATCAGCAGAGAGGCCTCCTCTGAAGCCTGGCACCAGGGGGGAGAAGAGAGAGATGAAGTCAATATTTTGTGACCAACTAAAACATTAACAAGTAGCCAGAAAAAAATCACAGCCTAAAAGCATGGCGAGGTATGTACAAACAGGCCGCACTGAGGTAAAAGCGCAGACTGCCTGTCGCGGGAACTGAAAATGGCAAATTGCGCTTTTGCGTGTCATGCCTATGCATTCACGGGAGGGTCAAGGGGAAAGTAGGAGTTTCCCATAAAGAGATGGGAGGGGAAGCGTAAAGTACGCCTAATTATGTATTCCGCGGTCTGTACAAAAACCTCCCGTGAAACGCTACATTCGCAAATGTACGTACATCTGGCCCTGAATGGTTTGGCTGACGCCAATTTCTTAAAAGAAATATTATTGCACCATCCAACATTGTATTTTACTTTACTTATTTATATATTTTACAAACTTTTTACGAATATTTATAGGATTCCTAGCAAGTTGAGACCAACAAAAATGACTCTCATCAGTTTTCAAAACTTTCACAGTTCACAAAAAGTTGCAAGATTGAAGATGCAGACACACGGAGAAAAGGACTGACTAATGAATAAATAAATATAATCGGGACAAGCATTGGCATCAATAAAATGCCTTGGAGAACCAGCCATCATCCAAACAAGAATCTGAATTTGAAATGTAGAAATGTTGATTAGTCGCAGCAGTGTGGAATGAGCGGTGCTGAGAATGCAGATCAGTAGCTCTAAGACGCTCCGATCCAACAATAATGAGCTTTGGGACTCAGTTCTCCTCCATCTAACGCTATCAAGCATCCTAATTGTTTCAAGGCTGCAGTAACCAGTCACACATTGCGCCCTCTTCATCATTCAGCCAGTCGAAAATATGTTTTGTTGTGCAGATATGGTGACCTAATCACACTATGGCTTAAAATAAAGCATCAGCACCATTTAGTATCTGAGGGTAATTATGAAATCAAAGCTAGCAACAACTGGACGTGGGGAAGATATTAATATATCTAAAACACCTCGTTGCTACAAAGTGGACAATCACATGTATCAAATCCGGCCCCTCGCAAATTCTGATCCGGCCTGCATATCAATCTAGGTTCACAATATATTTTGGCCCACCTAGTTGTGCGCCAAACCAAAAACCTGGGAAACTGTTTTTCAATTTGCAATTATGTGACACTCAGAGCAGAATTTGGCAAATTTGCCAACTTTGAGACTCAGAAATTCCCCCAGAAGCAGAGAGTTTGCATATTCTTGATGTGAAAGAGCTTGTTGTGAGTTAGCTGTTTGGTAGCCTACTTAGAAAATGTAATCATTGTTTTGCTTGATTTGCTGAATTCTAGGATGACTTTGGAACTTTTTTTGCTGACTTTTTCAGGGCTTTATGTGGACTAAACTGTAAGTGAGGTGACTGTATGATACATGCAATAATTGAGTCAAAGATATTTGACTTTTTCGATGAAAAAGAGGCTTTGGCCTTTGATGGGATTGTCTTTTTCCAGTGTGGCACTTAGTGAAATCGAGTTTGACACTCCTGGTCTAGCACTTCCTGCCATTGTTCAGTGGATACAGGGATGGGCACCTTAGAGGAAAAAAAAAAAAAAAGGTGCACCAAGGTGCACGGTTGGTTTAGAGAACAAAAAAGCACTCTCAAACCACTGCTGAGACCTGGATATAATCCACGCAGGAGGGGTATCTCTTTCCTTGCTGTCCTTGGAAAAACATTTGGCACTGTTTAATGTTTGGAAGCCACTCAAGACAATGTTGCTGGTGTTGGGGGGGGGGGGGACCGAATTTAGGTCCATCTTCCATATGGAAGACTTTGCCTCATTTACAGTTGTTATTTCACGTGTCTCAAATCCAGATAAAATACTGCCATGCTTGTTGAAGACAGATTCAGTAACAGCCTTTCAACATCTGGCTAGAATGCAACTAGATTTCAACTCGTCTGTAATGATATATTCATGCATTGACACTTGGCTTTTTTTTTCTGTTTTCCAGTTTTTTGCTTATGAAAAGCAAAAACAACACCGGCATATACTTAACAAGTGGCCAGAAAAGAGATTCAAACATGAATGGCATAATGTGTGGGCGAAAAAAAGAAGATGTGCCTTAAGTGTAAATTGGATATTTCATTCCTCAATCCATCAAATTGTTCTATCAGAGAATGGGTGCTCCCAGTAGGTTGTGTGTATCAGACACTGTTAGTGTTTTAGAGTTTACCCTGTGATGTAAGACAAATCCAATCCAACCTTATTCAACAGGCGCCATCGGAGCTGATGCAACAGCAAGAAACAAGGAGAAGACACAAGGTGGTGGTGAATGTAGATCATATTTTAAAGTTAATCCATTTAACACGGAACAACCTTTGATTTTTTGAAGCGCTGATGTCGGAAAGTACGTTAGCAAGTTCCTGCTGCAGAGCAGTTCAAAAGAATGTTTTGAATACACATGAGGCTAAAAGAAATGAACATTGCTTGCTTTATGCATGTTTGGCTTTACGCCTTTACAACAGCTGGATGTGAAGCATTTTTAAAAAACTGTTTCATGGCTGCCAAGGTTGAACAATTAGGTTGCCGACTGAATCCAAACAATGTCACATCACTAGCGGGTGATGCAGGTGACTGGAGTCGCAACGCCAAATGACGGTCGGCAAACAAGGGGACACCTAAATTAAATTGAACCTGAACCTGCCTTAAGGAATCCATGCCAAAACACTTCTGCCATCTGTCTCTCCTTAAGCACCTTCTGGTGACACACAGACAATGATGAACGCACAACACAACACAACACAACACACACACACACACACACACACACACACACACACACACACACACACACACACACAACTAGAGGAATATATATGACTGATGGCCTGTGTGAGCTGAATCTTGTAGCTTAATAAGAGAACATTATCCATGTTGACAGTTTTTTTTTTGGTGCTATCACATGATAAATATCAGGGCAGAAGGCTGTGTGTGTTAAAGAGAGAATTAGTTTGACTCCTCAGAAAGATGTCGGATCACATAAAATGAGCTCACTTTCTCTCAAATTGCCTGTTTAATACAGACGCATCATTCACCTTTTTCTTTCCATAGAAGCTACTTGCAGACACCTGAAGTGACACTCTTCTCACCTAAGTAAAGGTTGTTAAACAAGACTGCTGCTTTCGCTTTCAAACAGTGAGTGTTGAACGGGGGAGGTTTAGTGACTGGAAGAGTGAATGAGATGATTCAGAAGGAAAACTAACCGACAGGAGAAATGGTGACGTGTTTGGCTTTCAAGCACTGTGGACACAGAAACTATTCTCAATTATAGAGAAACGGAAGAAGAAGACAGACTTAAACAGACTGTCAGCAGCCGCAGAATAAGATACGACACAAATGGAAAAGAAATCCCATTCTAATATACATTTGAGTCACCTCCAACATTAACCCCTAAAAAAACCCATTTATTTTACTTTTCTCTCCCACCAGTTACATAGTTTAACCAATAGCCACTAATATAAAAGTATTTACCTTAAAAAAAAAAGGCTATATTTTGGACATTTAACATTGAAACAAATGAATGTTTTTGATGTGAACGTGTCACTAAGGGCCTGGTTACACTAAAAAACAGGTGGTTACACTAAAAAACAGGTGGTTTGTATGACGTGTTGTCTGACTATGTTGGAAATCAAAAGTGTTTATAGTTGATCCGAACAGCCGCGGTGGAAGGCGATGTGAAAAGCCAGTTTAAATAAGGGGATAACAGCGCACACTTTCAGACAGTCTATCCTGGAAGGCATCCCAGAGTGTTGCACTCAGGCGTTCATGTGGAAAGTGACAGAAATAGTTGTGTCAAGAATGAAAAAGGAGAGTTATACAGGAGTTCAAACCCAGGTTACCTTCTCACCTCCAGACAGCTGGCCAATCCCTGTGTGAAGTGGGTGTGAATGTCGGATTCGTAAAGGTCGGACACAGGCCTGCCTGATGCGATGTTGAAAAAGTGTGTGTGTGTGTGTGTGTGTGTGTGTGTGGGGTTCTAGTAGGTTTTTCGAAGGTCCGACAATCAGTTCTAAAGACACACTGTGGCAGCATAACGATGCTGAACCCACTGAGAATTAACACCCCAGTTTAGCAACGCTACTCTAGCTATTAGCCTCTTTTAGCCCATTCATTGGAGAAATAGACTATACAGCTCTTATAAACTTCCATATTATTATTTTTTTTTTTAGATTCAGAGCTATGAACTGAACTTATCTTTTTGTATTTACAAACGTTATTCCATTATTGTTTTATTCTATGTTACATTATTTAAATTCTACCTTTGCCTAACTATATTCATGGTACCTCGCACATGTGATTATGTATCTTTAAGGCATACTGTTTCTGCCTTCCCTGTTCTACCTGTAAAGCACTTTGGGTCAACTGTTGTTCGTTTAAATGTGCTATACAAATAAAATGACTTGACTAAACTCCCATTTGACATTGTTAGCAGCAGAAAAAAGCTCAAACAAGCTGAGTATATGTGTACATGCCACTCGCCCAGCACCAAACAACAGAGAGCAGAAGTGAAATATTAGCTGATGAAGAAATCCCAACATCTGCAGCTAGGGTCAGACCCAGAGCTGGGTAAAAACGTAGTCTGATAATCACACTTGCCATTTTGTTTCACTTCATTCATTTGAACCACTTAACACATCCCAGAAGTTAAACCTGACCAGAGCTAAAAGGAGATTAAATACTGGGCTAACCTTTGTCTGTTGGACAAAACCATTAATTCAATGGGATGATGTGTCTGCAGGATGTGTACACAACTGTTTGCTAACATGTTAGCCATAGGAGCTTGAAGTGCTTACAACTTGATTACATCATATCAAGAGCGTTCCAGGTGGTGATAAATCTTGTCATGCAGCATTAACAGCACTTTAAAGAAGCAACCCAAATATTTAAAGAGTAAATTAAAGAGCAAGGTGGATGTGAACATTTCCCCCTTCTAGGCCCACATTTTTTTTTCCTAAAATATGTCACCTAGTTTGACCTGTAATTATAACGTCCCCTTAAGCCAATAACTGTAATTTAAAAACTGCCACAAAATGTGCAGCTATGAAGATTGGATGGAAAATTATTCTAAGTAATGGCATGATGCCTGAAGTGCCCCCTTGAAAAAACGGATGACCGAGGTAGAAAGGGTTGCACACATTGATAAAATGTCTTAAGGGATGTTTAGTCGGGCAAGAAAATATGGGTGTTTGAGGTGTTCAGTGGATGAATATTATTACTGAAACTTGTAATCTTTTTGTTAATAAGTTAATTCATAAAAAAATGCTTCAGTAGTGACAAGATCAATCATTTTTAAAGTTGGTTAAGTTGGTTGATGAACTTATGGACAACAATGATCCAAAGTGACAAATCTTCGAGCATTGAATCCAATAGGAATGCTTATGTACGAATACGCCCACACATTCAATATACACTAACACACTTTCCATCACACAGTTAGCAGTTTGTTGAGTGAAGACTTGTAAATCCAAAGCTTCTCCAGCATCCAAACTTGTTTAGCGGTGTCAAAGCCAATTAGAGAAGACAGCAGAGTAGAATATTTAAACTGGGGGGGGAGTTAGAGAGTATAGAGAAAACCGGCCTACCACTGAAATTCCTCATACAGTAACTGCTGGAGAATGGCCTGCCTGAGGAAACGCTCGCTATTAGCATCTAATTCGCACACATGCACATGGCACTAAGCAGACAAGTGGTGTCTTCCTTTATCTTTTGGCCTCTTGTTGTACTCACAGTGTGGAAAAATGAAGTGGGGGAAAAAACAGGGAAGTGAAAGAGGGGTTGAAAAAAGGAAGGTGAAAGTGAGACGGAAAGGAAACTAAAGATAGATGACAGGGGATAAAGGAAGTCTTTATTTATCTACCTCCAGCTGTGATTACACTAGCCACACACATCCACCCCCACCCCCCACCCCCGCCCCCACACACACACAAACACACACTAACACACACCAAGAGATCTGGCTTCCTTCACTGCTGACAGCCTCGGCTACAGATTTATAACTTCATCAAGGGCTCTTGAGAAAAATCCAGCGAGATCATTCTACTGAGGCTCTGCATGGAATATCAGACCATACCATCAGTCATTATATAGTAGTAAAAGTAGTAGACAGGATCTTGTGAAGATGTTCACAATAATCACACTTTCCCCTGTTTCTAAGAATAATCAGTTAATAAAATATCCCCTCACAATGTTTGAGTCTCTAATGGTAACTTACATTTCATATGGAGTAAACGAATTATGCTCCCAATGAAAAGAGCAAGTACCGCTGCCACCTTGAGATTTGTGACATTAAATTGTGCCCACAGTGTCTGATGTTAGAAATGGGAGTAAATCAGGCATGTTGGTGGTGTTTTCTGAAGCTGCAGGCAGCTGTATTTGGCAAAAAAGCTCTAAAAACCCACTGAACACTACCTACATGTACACTAAATGGCAATGACAGACGAAGGTAGCGAATAACTGGTCAACATAGAGGAGCAGTTAGCAGTTACAGAGCTAGATGTTCCCCTTAGGAGTTGGTGCAAACAAAAACCAGAGGTAAAAGGAGAGTGAATATTGGTCAGGTAGGCAGACACACAACTTGGAATAAATGAATGCTAATGTTGCTCTATATCTGCTGGATGTGTAAGGAGGTAACGGTTTGCTAAAATGTTCTGCTATACTAACTCAAAAGGTAATAATAGTGATGGATTTGAAAAACAAAACAAACCAGTTAGTGCAGATTTAAGTAATCAGATTAAGAGGGATATTATGAGAAGATAAATGTAGTTTTAACATCGTGAGTGTTAACCTTGTTGATTTGGCAAGTTGATCCATGCAACAAGCAGGTAAGCAAACTATTTCAACGGACCAAAAATCCTTTTGACCATTTTCTATGCAGCACGCTGAACGGTGCTTTGTGAAGTGCTTACAGAGCTAACCAGTGTTACGGTAACTGATTATAACCATTGGTTTTTGTATTCTTCTTTAGCTAGCAAACTCTTCTTTTCCAGATTTTCTTTTGACAAGCCCAGACATCAGGCATGAGTTAACATAAACTTAGTCCGTGAGATTTTCTACTCGAGCAAAATCCAAGAGCTGATGTGCTCCATGAAACACAGAACATGGCTGCACTGCACTCTGGTCTCCTGAGTGTATTACTAGTGGTGGTAACCTTGCTATCAGGTTAATATATTCGGCAAGGTCTTAAAAAAAGAACAAAAACTATATTCACAGAAAAGAAAATCATTTCTTTGGCTTTTGAATTTCCAGTGTGAACAAGCTTTCTGGTCAATGTCAAAGTCAAATACAACACACTGGGCTACAGTCGCTAACACGTGGTTGTGTGAAACTTGTGCACTGAGCACTCAAACATTCCTGGCAAAAGATATTGAATGTCAGCACAAAATGCAGGCTAATGGAGTGGAAAGTCAAGTGATAGAACCATATAGAGAGAGAAAGAGAGTGAGAGGAGAAAAAAGGCCAATGTGTGGAAGTAAAAGTATGTCCCTTTTAACCAGTCCCCCGAGAAATTTGACTTTTATGAAAACAATGGCCAGGCTGATTCAAACCTGAAAAAAAACAAACTCTGATCAATCCTGGACTGGCTCAGCTCTGCTTCAGGTCAAAAAGTCACCGTTTTACACTCCTCATTGGGTGAATTGTGTTTTGTTATCAGCTGAGAGCTCATCGGAAAACAATCCCATGTGCAAGACGCACAGTGAGCTGCCTCCTACATGGGATGAAACCAGCACAACATACCATAACGTTATCAGGTATGCATGTATGAAAGCAGATGTGGATAAAAACGCACAAGAATAAGGAATGCTATGATGCTACGGTCTGTACGAAGACAGGCCTTGTGCCTCCTGGTTGGCAGCCTTAAGTTGTATCACAACTTTACAAGTCCACACAGACACACACACTTGCTAAAAAAAAAAATCAAACCATCTATTAAAAGGACTATCAAAAGAAGTGACCTTAGCAGGCAAAAAAGAAAAGTGATCTTGACTCTCCAATATAAAGAGCAATAGTTTCACACAAACCCTCTGAGTTTACAATCAGTGAAAAGTTTAGAGGCTGCATTTTTATTGCCTGCCCGTGTGTGAAGAGTACTGGAAAGATAAGTCTCTGTCCTGCAATGCTTCTGAGGAGACAACCAGAGACATTTTTTGTGTGTGTCCCTGAGATATTGAGATGGTGAGTTAAGGCAGAGGAGAAGTGGATGTTATTGTTTCTGTGGGTGTTGGAGAATGGAGGGAGGGGATGTGGGGATCTCAACCCTTTTAGATGTGGGGACCAGCAAACTGACAAAGAGTGGTCTTGCGAACCGGTATGTGGAGGAGAGGGGAGGGGGGCTGGGTTGGGGGGCTGCAACCAGACTGAGTCTAATTTAAAAGATCTTCTCCAGACATGTTTAAAACATTTTTTTTAAAGTATCTGTTTTGAATACCATTTTCTCTCTGATCGGGGTTTTTTCCCACATTGTTCTCCCTCATTAGAAGCTTTGAATATGCAAATGTGTTGGACTCCAGTGTATGCGCACTTGAGCAGATTGTCAATTCTTCCATGCCTAATTTCTTAATCTTAATCTTCCTGGCACTGCAGCATCTTGTCTAGATTGATGGCTGCGTAATGTGCGTCAACTAATCTATTTCCAAGTCACACAAACAGGAAAGCTGTAATTTCTACCATTTCAGGTTTAACTCCATTTCCTCCCACCTGCCTCCCACGCAAGTCCTTGTGTCATCATCACACTGTTGTCCTGAGGCCAGGTAAGCAATCATACGCCTGAAAGCCACATCCAGGATGTTTACAGTCTCACTGGATAAAAGCAATGATGACCTACAGTAAGCTTTCACAGTGAGGAACAGACATTCACACTTTGAACTAACAGCCTGTAGTGCACTGTGCTCATGTTTGGACGCTGTTTCCTGATGCAGTGCATCCCTAGAATTTCAAGTGGTCAGTTTTTCTGTTTGCATACCAATTGCTCAACTACCATTCATATTAATCCAATTCAATTAATTGTTTATTTAAAAGAGAGAACACAACATTTAGTAACAAAAAGACTTAAACAAATGAATAATGAATCCAACCCAATCCAACGCAGCAGCACTTGATAATTTTGGTGAGAAGCAAATCAAAAAGAGGAGTTCCGCTAACACCTGCACCATTATTACTGCTGCTTTTCACCAGTGATTATTTTAGGGATGCACGATGATATCGTATATGACATCGGTATCGGCCGATAAAAGCTTAAAATGATCATCATCGGCAGAAATGTTCATATCTGCCAATGAGCCTTGCCGATAGAGTGGCTTGTTTACTATGCGCACATGACGACCATGAACGTAGCATGAGCGCCAGCAACTTAAACTTCAAATATGTCAGCTGTGTGGAGGTATTTCGAGACATGTAGAACAGAACTTGCTATTTGCAATACTTGTAAAGCACAAGTGATGCGAGGAGGCGTAAAACAACTCTCGTTCCACACTACAAATATGATCGCATCTCAAGAGCCGTCATCCTGAGCAGCACCGAGACTTTGAAAAGTAAGAAGAAAAAACGCCGGCAAAAACCCATCAGCAGCCTCTACTTCAGTCCTTTGACAAAGCTAGAAAATACAGCAGCGACCACCCAAAGGTAAAAGGGCTTAACGACAAAATCGTTGAATGTATTGCTCTTGATAACCAGCCGTTTAGCGTGGTGGAGCAGCGGTATGCTATGCCTAGCCGGCGCTACTTTTCTGATGTGCCAATTATCTTATCTGAACTCCAGAGTGTTGTCGCCAGTCACATTGAAAAGCTCCTCGCTGGCGCTAGTCACATTAGCTTTACCACGGACATTTGGACATCAAGCGTGAGTCCTGTTAGCATGTTGAGCCTCACTGCCCAGTGGATAGACGAAGACTTCACCCTTAAAAAAGCTGGGACTGAAGTTTGAAGTCTGAACTTAAAAATAAAATGTGGCACTGGCATATCATTTATTCTCCTCCAAGTCAAATAATTTAACTATTTTTCAGGGGTGAATGTCTGTCTACATTTGTAAAATTATACATTTATGGTAGAATCAAATGTTGTTGGTCTTGTGTATTGCCTTATCTACAACACATGAGTGTAATAAGGTAAATGTGTATATACATCGGTATCGGCCAAAATGAGTTTGAAAATATCGGCATATCGAATATCGGCCAAAATCCAATATCGTGCATCCCTAGATTATATACTGAAAACATGCACTGCACAAGGACTGTCATGATCTCTTTTAGAATATATGCGTTCCAGAAAATTAGTATTAGTAAGTATTAAAGTTTTGTATACACATGTCCGAGCCTCCCGGACGGGTGAACAGGAGCTCATTGCCTGCTTGTCATAACGGTTCAGGATCAGAAAAACTAAAATCTAAATTAGCATCCCTAGTTTCCATATATTTAGTGCCAAATTACATTGTTCTTTTATAGAAATGTCTTGGAAAGGATTAGTGATTTATTTGGAAATTATGGACCTGTGAAATACAGCGTTTCCAAAAACAAATATGTCATTACTTTGAGACTTTAGACTCCTATGAGGACCAGAAGCAACAAAAACACAATCAGGGGATTCTTACTTTTAAAGGGGCGCTATTAGGGCTGGGCAATATATCAATGTATCGATATCGTGATATGAGAGTAGATATCGTCTTAGATTTTGGATATCGTAATATTGTGATATGACATAAGTGTTGTCTTTTCCTGGTTTTAAAGGCTGCATTACAGTAGAGTGATGTCATTTTCTGAACACACCAGACTGTTCTAGCTGTTCTATTATTTGCCTTTTCCCCACATTATGTCCACATTACTGATGATTATTTATCTAAAATCTAAGTGTGAAGATATTTTGTTAAAGCACCAATTGTCAACCCTAGAATATCGCCGCAATATCGATATCGAGGTATTTGGTCAAGAATATCGTGATATCTGATTTTCTCCATATTGCCCAGCCCTAGGCGCTATGCAGTTTTGGCAATTTCTTCGCAGTTTTCTCACTTTTTGCTTGCAGTTTTCTCTATAGAGCTCCCCCTACAGCTTCGGAATAGATATTTGGCAGCTCCTATGTTTACTCGTGTGTGACTCAGTCAGTCAATCGGCCGTTTCCTCTTTCTCTGTTCCTGCGACAATGCTTTCCAAGCTTTCTGCTTCAGCCATGACGTGTGAAAAACTCCATCGCTACCTTGTTCTTATAGCTAGCCGGTTCCTGTACGTGTGCAGTGCCGTGAAGCAATTCGTTACATCGCAAGACCTGATATAATCTATTAACTTTAATTTCTTATACTGCACTGTAACTTTTATTCTTATACTGCACTATCAATTTTATTCTTGTCTTTTAATGTTTTTAATTTGTTTATTAATGTTTTTAAATTGTTTTCAATTGTTTTTAACTGCTCTTTAATGTTTTATGTAAAGCACTTTGAATTGCCCTGTTGCTGAAATGTGCTATACAAATAAAGCTGCCTTGCCTTGCCTTGCCTTGATATCGCTTGATACTTGATACAAAAGTTGCAAGGGTGGTTTTACCGCTCACAGACACTAGGGGGAAGCGAGACGGCCACCATTCAACTAGGAAAAAAAGTCATACAACCATTCCAATGACTCCGAAGCTGTTCAGTTAAGGTAAATTAAGCTAAAAAAACAAACAAAAACTGCATAGTTCCCCTTTAAATGACGAGAAATGTTAACAGTCACTTCAAACAGAGGTCCTCTGACCCCGTGGGCCCCTAGCCCCGTGCCCCCACTCAGTAATCTGTCCATGTTAGGTCGTGATAGCCTAAAACAATTGAGGCACACTAATGATGGGACGAGAGAGAAAAAAAAAAAAAAAAAAAGAGAAAGAGAGAGAGTGCTGTCAGTGGAGTGCTGCCTGTAGCGCTACACTCATGGATCAGAGTGTCTGCACCTGCCTGACAGCATCTGAAAGTGGGCCAGAGACCAAACCTCTATCAAAGCATTTGTTGTACAGCCTCACTTTAAAGCCTAGGTGAAAACACACACACACACACACACACACACACACACACACACACACACACACACACACACACACACACACACACACACACACACACACACACACACACACACACACACACACACACACACACACAAAACTAAACAAAAGCCTCTTGAATGTGTAAAATGCAGTTCTCTCTAAAATGTGACTTTGGCCTTTCCAATTTGTCTTGTAGTGGCAGCCCTTCTAATACCGGAGCCAAGCTTTTTAACAACGTCCTAAGTCAACCTCATGGACACAAAGCCCAAAGGTAGGATTGATGGGTGCTCTCCGAGTCCTGCGGGATCGTTTGAACGCCGGGCGCCGAGGGATTTGTCAGTCTTAACGGGAGCTGACGGGAAGAGACTGAACTTTAACACTCACAGGCTGCTTTGCCTTTCATGAGCTTCCAGGGAAACCCTGTAGTGAATCAAATCCCTCTGCTCGGGAAAATACACACACGGTTGTGTAATAAAAATACATACACATGGGCACTAACGTAGAGGCACGTAGACTCACACACATCTTGTTCAATGTAACCTTTGCCCACTTATCCCTGCACATATCCCATTTAATCTGTCAAGCTGTTAAAGAGTGACAAATGTGTCAAATTAAAAAATACTGAAAAGAAAACATAGTTAATGTACGTGCAAACGCAGCTACACAAACTCTAACACACACAGACACACACACACACTTCCTCCAATGACCTAAGAATAGAGGTTGTTGCTGGGAGCTCGTTGTTTCACTGATTTCATGCCGTGTTGCTTTCAATCAGGGGCTGTAATGAAAGGTCTCATAATTCATAACATTAATGGGACCCACGGCTTGTTAAACAGCTGAATAGCCTGGTTTTGTAACTCGAAATTAGGACCCAAAAAATGGCTCTCAAAGCCTGTCTCAGGGGAGTCTCCATGTGGTGAGTGAACAGGTATGTTTCAGCGAGCTCGGAGCCTAAGGTGACATGACGCTCTCATTTGGGTCATGATGAAAAGTTGAATAAACTCTGGAGTGTTGCCTAACAGCCCGTCTGTTCATTTTGTACCATTAATTAGACTGCCTAAGGAATGACCTAATTACCCTGAGTTAACTACAGATAAGGGCTTTTCCTGCAAACGGGAATGTTTGACACTTTTAGGGGCAAGGTGAAAAAGAACATGAAGAACTGAAAAACTACAATGGTAAGCATAGACACAACAAGACATTCTGTTGGTTGTGCTGGCAGATATATGTCCCCTGAGATAACTGCATGGCTAAAACCAAAAAGCTGCAACTTTGTCCTGAAAATTGGCAACTTTTCAGGACACAACTTCTCTCTTAAAAATGCTCAGTGATAAATCTTGGTGCTTAAATGAATACCAGCTTTAAAAAAAACTGAAACTTGCACAGAGTATGGCACGTAGTGTGGTAGTATGGACTCTCAATGTAATAAATCAAACTAATGGGATAGTTGTGGGAAAAAAGAGAGCTTAAGAGAGAAGTTCAAACCCTGCTTACTGTTGCACCTCAGCACACTTGGCCAATGGCTGCGTAAAGTGGGTGTCATTGTCAAATAGTCTGTTTCAGAAAACTGTTGGATGCAGCTCCCCAATTCCGCTGTCACAAAGAGGTTTTCAGTAGGCCTGTGCTCGATTGAAGAAATTCTTAGTCGACTAACACTCATTCAATTGTATCGACTAACCGATTAGTTGATTTAATCGACAGATCTGTAAATCTGAGTTTCTCCGCAAAGGGTCACGCAAAAGCACCACTTTAATTCTTGTGTTTACCAGAGATGTGCTCGTACGTTTCTTGGAAATAAGTCATTCAGCATGAAAAAAGCATAAAACATGACTAATCGACTAAAGAAATCTAAGTTGACTAAGACCAAAACGACCGATTGGTCGACTAATCGACTAAGAGGGAGCAGCCCTAGTTTTCAGACGCGGTTAGACAATCCAACAAGCACTTTGTTTGACTGTCTGGCTTCTAAAACACTGGTAAAGTTAGGTTAAATGTTTTAAAAAGCCAGTTTGAAATGATCTTTCCCTACATGAAAGTGTTAATCACGCTTTAGTTGCCAGGAGCAGCGGTATCGGGGGAAATAATGAAACATATTGACAGTGAATTTTGTGTTGACAATGGTGCATCTTGAAAACATGAAAATCAATCATTTCTCCAAATGGAAGAGAAGATTGCAATAAAATATAAACAAACATAAAAAAAAATATATTTAACCTTAAAATAAAGATGAAAACAATTTGTAGGGCACAAAGGAGTTAGTTTTTCCAAAATGTTTCTTATACCCAGTTTACACGTACATGGTTATTTAGAAAAATGCTAACACTTCCCTTCGTTTACACGTTCCACTCCGGCCAGAGTGGAGATTTGGGAAATCTTCGTTTGCATGTAAACTGAGACAAACCATAGACAGTTAAAGAAATGGACAAACAGATCCCGTGTCTCTGGACGGAGACCAGTGAAGGATATTAGAAGCACTTTTCCGGTGAGCGCTGAGCGTTACTGCGCAGCCTCCAACTGAGAGAGACGACGTAGATGTGATGTGAGCAACCTGTCTGAAAGTTGTAAGTCTTCTGGTAGCTGTGCCAAGAGAACTCTCAATCATTCCCAATCTTACAGAGACGGAGAGCGTAGGTATATGTAAGGAGATAACATGGGCACAGGCTAATTATTGCTAACTAAAATGCTAGTTAACATTAGTAATTAAACTTAAACAGCTAATGTGAGTCGAAACTGCCTGCGAGCTTCTCCTGTACTATACGGTAATTTTTTTTTTTTGTGGGGGGGGGGGGAGAAGGGGGGGGGGTAAAAAACAACCAAAACATTTTTTTAAACCACCGCCGGCCCGGGCCCCAAAAGGGGAGGTACAAGGTAATGGAGCCTTTTATACATTGTCGTGTTTCTTTAGAAATAAACAATGGACATATAGAGGCTTTAAACGCTTCAGATGTAAAGTTATTTGCTGTCAAAGTGACGTCAAAATGAATGGCAGTCAATGGGATGCTAACGGGGGGTGAGTGCTTGTTAGCATCAAAATGGCGCCATAGGAGCTACGCTTGCCAGACGCTCACTTACCCACTTGAGACAAACGGAGGTTTAGGCAGCCGAGGAAGTGAGGAAGAGAAAAGAGAGGAAGTGAGTCGTTGCTGTTGTTGCCATTTTCGGGATTCTGATTGGCTAATGTGGGCTTGAGCTTCTCGTTACACTGCCACCTACAGGTATGGCGTGCTCTTGGCGGCATATATACACGGGTACGTGTAAACGAACACTTTTCTGAAAACTGACAACTGTGCACGATGTTATTTTTGAAAACGGAGAGGTTAAAATGTCCGTTTATGAAAATAGCCGGCCACGTGTAAACATAGCATAAGACTGAGGGCATACTGTCCCTGTGAGGTCATGATTGTGCATGGCAGTACCTGGGAGTCAAGCACTCCCACTGTGAATAAAAGTAGGCTCAGAGGACTAAGCCTTCGAGCATTCGATGAGAGACACTCTATGAGTAGTTTCCACGTAACTGCTCCATCTTACAAGATTCAAAGAATACCTACCTGTTTGATTCCGACACTGACAATCATTTTTCTAACACCTTCCCTCTATCCTTGTCCACTACCTCAATAAGCACAGCTAGGCGGTGGGAAGTAGTACCCAAAAAAAACAAAACATAAAATTATTATTACGCACAACACACTATTGTTGCAAACTTGATGCAGAGCCCAAAGTCTCAAGGCAAAGAGAAGTGTAATAAACATTACGCTACGCACCCCCCCCCCCCAACTTTCTGCCCTCATCATGCAGTGTCGTCCTCCCAGCGCCGCCTCGATCAAAAACTCAATTACACCCCTGCATACTACTGTAAATCCCAGTAAACAACAGCTTCAGCGCTGCTCTGCCAGGCGAGCCAGACCGCCGCGCTCACACACTTCCACACAGGACATTTCTCTGGCTATGAATAGACTGGTGGTGGGGGCTTTCCACAGGCCGGAGAGCAGACAGTCTGACTGAGCTGTATCAAATCTCCGACACTATGAGGCCGCACAAACACAAACACGTAAGCTGGATGACTAGCGTAGTAGTCTTGGAGCTCCACATACTGCTGAGAGCTTCTGACTAGAAACCAAGTAGTGGGAGCTATTTCTATACTCATGCCACACACAAACACAGAGTTGGTGTTAACTTGATTTTACTGGTGGTTAATACAGGCATGTATATTAAAATCAAAGTGAAAATACTCTTTCATTTCAGGCTTCAAGGATCCTCAAAGAAATAAAACTAGACAATCTGAAAGCTTGTTTAAACTTTGGATATCCTCTGTCACACTCAGGGGGTCAGCCTGATCCGAAGTGACGGAACACACATTTGATTTCCAGCCAGGTTTCCTAGCCTTAACGTGAACTGACTCTAGATTTGTATGCACAGACAGACATGTTTTTATCGCTGTCCTTGTGTGGATCTTTCTTTCTTTAACCTCCGGGTCACCAGGGCACCGTGTTCTTTACTTTTATGCCCTTGTTTGATGACGTTGGCTGCATGATGTGCTGCAGGAAAGTCAGTGCTCCTAACATAATAAAAGAACACTTTAAAAGCAGTCAATCCCTGGGGCGACCTCTCGCTCACCCAGTTTGCTGCGTGTCATCCCCCATCTCTCTCCCACCTTTCCTGTCTATCCACTGTCATCATCTAATAAAAGGTAAAAAGCCCCCAAAAAAAATCTAAAAAAAAAAAGAAAAAGCAGTCTACCGTTTCATGAAATAAGTCAAGTGCATGTCTAGACAAATACATGTTTTATGCTGAGCTTCAACCTTTGATTAACAAGTTAACTCCTTTCCTTTATTGTGTTATATATCTTTTTTGTACATGTTATAGGCTTCCAAAGTGAAAAAGCCCAAAGTCCCCCCCAAAGGGATTTACCATGTCCAACAGAAAACACTGTTCACCAACTGCTCCAAACAGCTCTGTTGTAGTCCAGCCTTTATTTCAGAGACAAACGTGGTCACTTTGTAACACACGTTATAATGTTCGCCTAGCTGCTAGCGTGTCACGCCCTCATACTCTGCTTCTGACTGGCTAGTAGTCCTTATCTAGGTACTGATAGGCCTGTCACAATAACAAATTTTGCCGGACGATAAATTGTCCCAGAAATTATTGCGATAAACGATACTATTGTCGTTCTGAGACCATTTTCATCTTATATAATGATAATGGCATAATAATGCAGGTACACCTTTTCAAAGATCAATAAACCTTCATTTCTAAAGAATATTTAAAACTGGAACTGGAAGACATGTTAAATATCCACAATAAATGAACAAAACAACCAAAAACAATAAATAAAATGGACTCTCAGTCTCGGTTAACAAAAAATGCACTGGAATAAAAAAAAAAAAACACAATCAAAAACAATAAATAAAATGTAAAAAAAAAATGTAAAATCTTTCCGGGCGCGATAATTTCCATTTAAAAATGATCGCGCTCATTTTTATCTATCATGCGATTAATTGATTTATTGCATATTGCGACAGGCCTAGGTAATGAGCATGTGCAACTCCCAGCAAAGATAGAACAGAAGTGCATTCTGCAGTTTAAATAGTTCAGCAAGTGTATAAAATCCAAGGGATGCTTTGAAATTTGACTGACTGTTGCACTTTTTCGTGTAATTAATAAAGTAATCCAAATTCAGAACCAGTAATACTGACACAGGAATGATGAACTCAAAAGTACAGTATAAAGAAGCGCGCGCACACACACACACACACACACCCACACACACACACACACACACACACACACACACACACACACACACACACACACACACACACACACACAGAGGATATTTTACCTTGCTCTCTGCACTCTTCAGGTCAGCTGTCTTGGCTGTGGCGTCCAGATCAGTCACCCCTCTGTTGAGGTTTGACTCCTCTGCCGCCGACACCTGGCTCACCTCCTCCGCATCGATGTCAGTCTCCTCGGTGACGGTCGGCGTCTTCTCCGCGCCCGTTAGCTCCCGAACTGTGCCGAGGAATGTACACACACATACAGGTGGATGAGCACGCATGCCTGCATACACACATGTAGGCATGAGCATGGCCACAAGCGCGCACACACACACACATGGGCGGACACACATGAATACATTCAAGTAAGACACATTATCCATAGAACCACAGCATACTGTATGCATGATTATGACTAAATGTATGTTTAAACTGTCCAGAGGAACTCTTAAGAGCTATAAAACAATGCAAATACAAATAGAACACAATGCAGCCAGCACTCCCTTGTTTCATGAGTTTCCATATTGTGTTTTCAGTTTTTAAACATCGCTCTCATTACTGTTAATACATTTTTAATGGGACAAATTGGACCAGATTGGATACAGACCGTGTTTTTGCCGTAGCAGATGTCATTAACAATGGAGATCAACACTATTGCCCCGTGTAGGAGACAAAATCAATGCAGACTGCAACAAAACCATTTATGAGGAGCACTCTTACTGTTCTTCCTCTGCCCTCGACACTTGTTTGTTCCAACAGGATTTTTTTGAATTATTTTTGGCATAAGAAAACCATCCAGTTCAGTTCATTAAAACACAATGTCGATAGCTGCGACAATTTGTACCAGATTGATACATTGGAACATTTAGAGTGTCTCTGTAGGAGAACACACATTAAGTCTACATTTTTTAAATATTCCAATAACGTCAACACCAAAAAAAAAAGGTCTAAATTCTAGCAAGAGGTCCCGTGCTGATTCCACTAACTGATGAAACCCTTCTCAGAATCATAACACTGTCTTTGCCTTCAGCAGTCTGAACTGTGTTGACTATTTTACCATTTCATTTTGATTCGCCCCACCAGGCAATTCAACAGAAAACTAGTGTAACGCTTGTTGTCCCAGTTGGAACACTTCTTCCACCTGACTACAAAGCCTGAGGTTGTGTCTCATATCCTCACACAGTTCAAATTCAATTGAATAAACAGGAAAATGTAAGCGCCAGTGTTCTAGTTGTGATGCTTTTTATTGTTTAAACCTTTACCGGGCAAAAACGGTGTCAGTAACTATGCATGCTGGGCGTATGCATAGTTGCACTCAAGGCTGCCTCTCCCCACAGCAAGTTTCATTACAAACGCAATCATTTTAAAAAGATGAAAACGTGGGTAGGATTACTCACTTTGCTAACTTGTATGCGCTTCTTTATGGAACAAAAAAAATCTTACATTTAGATTAAGAGCAGAGCAACTAATAAGAGGTTAGTATTCTCTCTTTTTTTTAAAGATTATTTTTGGGGTATTTTAGGCCTTTATTTATAGGACAGGCGAAGACATGAAAGGGGAGAGTGAGGGGAGAATGATATGCAGCAAAGGGCCGCAGGTCGGAGTCGAACCCGCGGCCGCTGGGTCGAGGAGTAAACCTCTATATATGGGCGCGTGCGCGCTAACAAGTGAGCTAACCAGGCCCCCCAGGTAATACCAAGTTTATACAAAAAACATTAGGAACAGTTCGAAATTGGGAAATATGCTTATCTGGTGTTTTGGCCAGAGTTCGAAGAGAAGATTAATATCACTCTCATGTCTTCTAAACGTGTCAAACTTGTCATTAGGTTATCTGTTGACATATTATTTTTGTCTTTTGTTATCCAGTGCCTTACTCTATTTGGAATAATCTCTTCTACTTGACTGTAACTTGCAATAGCATCTAGTAATAAGATAGATGGAAAAGTAGGTGAAATGTTTACACTGCGTCATGTGTATTTGATTTGATCTCAGATTACCTCACTCACTCCTGATCGCTTTGAGTGTTCAATGTACATTTCTGCCCGCAATGGCTACTCGTATCCTTTCCTTCCCCTGTCTCTCATCTTCACTGCTGCACTGTCCTCTTCCTCTCCATCCTCCCCCTCCACTGTCCATCCCACATCCTCACCCCTCTTCTTCCATGCATACTCCCCTTCTTCCTTCTGTGCACCCTGCTCTTAGTGCTGTCCTCCCCCTCCACTTAAACCTTGTGCTTGATTACTTGCTGACAGCTCTACTACTCTTTCTCTTCCTCCTACTTTCTACCCAGCTATCCGTGCTGTCCTGTCCTTCCTCCAGCCCTCTGTTTGCTGACATGTTTTCCTCGGTTGTCTTCCTCGATCCTCCTCTTCCTGTTCCTCTCCAACTTCTCCCCTTCTCTGCCCTCACTTGCTATCCTTGGTTAAAAGTTGCCAATTGTCATTCATTCAGTCAGAAGAAATTGACACAGTTCTTTGTGGAGACACACATATCAAAATATATCCAACTGAACAAGTTATTTAATGGTTTTGTAAATGTTTCAATCACAAATAATGTTTGGGTTAAACATTCTGAATGATACGAGGCATTTTGTTTTGTTTTTTAGATTATTTTTTGGGAATTTTAGGCCTTTAATTGACAGGACAGCTAAAGACATGAAAGGGGAGAGAGAGGAGGAATGAAATGCAGCAAAGGGCCACACGTCAGAGTCGAACCCGCGGCCCGCCAGGGTCAAGGTGTAAACTTCTATATATGGGCGCCTATCAACTGAGCTGTCTGGGCGCCCGATATGAGGTATTTTTGACAACAGGCTTTAAATGTATACAGTAGGTTATGTGTTTTCATATAAATTGTTATTGCTGTTTGTCCTTCATTAGTGGATTTATTGTTTTTATAGATTTGCCTTTATTCAAGAATTAGTAGTGGAGAGAGACAGGAAACACGGGAAGAGAGAGGGGAATGGCATGCAGCAAAGGTCGAAATAATACAGTTAGTACATCTTAAATGTGCAGTATAGTATAATGTATCTTTTATGCCAATATGCAACCTGACTGACTTGTTTTTCTGACTAGTCCTTTCCGGTGCATGGATGACCAAATAAGCTATAACAATATAATAGTAAACTAAGATGATCTGGCTCATTTAAACTTCTGGCATTTTGAATATTACTTTAACAAGTAGAACTGCACTGGAAACATGAGCTGCTGAATGGAACTTCAGGCCTGTGGCACTGTTAAGTGTAATGGTAATATTACTGTTCCACAGTTTGGCATTATTTTACAGTGAGTGGGCTTTATTAGTTCCATTCATGTAGGCCATTTTTAAGCAGTTATTTGTTGTTAATTTGATTAAACTGTTCATTTGATGTTGCAACATTTTGGACAATTGTTCTGAAACTCTGCACATTATTATTAGTAGTATTTCTGAGAAGAAAACACATTTCCTCTGTAGATTCTGCTTGTTTTCCCTTCTCTTCTGACTCCCTGCTGCTCAAACCAGTTCCCATCTCCTCCTCTCAAATTCATTTCCATATTTGATCTTTTCTTTACTCACTCCCGTCCTCCATGATCCCAAGTTCCCTTTTCCTTTAATATCCATCTCTTCTTCCTACTCCACTCCACTATCCGTGTTTTCTTCCAGCTTTTTACGTTTCACTAATCCGATATCTTCCACTCTTCTTTCCCTTTTCCTTTCTTTGCCATGATAATTAGTTCTGAAGATAAGCTCATTGGCTGTGCGTGACGGCGCTTGTGCTGCTTAACACAGCATGACAGCGAGTGTGTGAGTGTGTGTGTACAGGCCTGAGTTTGTATGTGTGTGTGGGGCTCTTCCGTTATGTGTGGATGTACAGTTATAGTGTGTGGGTGATCTGTGGGCTCATCAGCATGTGAAAGAGAGCTTGTCTCTGGAGGGCTGGAAGAGGGATGTGGAGATAACGGTACCCCGGCCTGCCACTCTCAGCTCTGGGTGGGAGGGGGGGGCTGACCAGTGCTGGCTGCTTTAATGGCTGGAACGAGGGTGTGAAAGAGTTCCGATCGTGGACCCTTCCAACTGCTGAATCCCCGTGTCTGTCCTCTCAGACCCCTCTCAGAGCCACGTGTCCCTGGGCTGCAGTGAAGCCCATCCTGGCCAGGCACGAGGCAGCGGATAAAAGCAGCTCAGCCCGCCAGTGTTGCTGTGTGCTGCCTTCTTTCTTTGGGTTGACTCATCCATGACATTCACTCCAGCATCGGCCTCTCCTGCTCGCCAACTTGGGCACAATGCAAGCGGGAACAGGCACTTGTGTGTGTGTGTGTGTGTGTGTGTGTGTGGGGGGGAGGGTGGAGTGCGTGTACAGTACAATCTGTTTGTGCTATCTGAGAGCATATGACTCTGTGTTTGGACTTGCTAGTCAATTTCCAGCACGGCCTTATTGATAGAGTTCCATATTTCTTTCCATTCCTTCCTTGTCTGTTTATCTTTCTAAAGGGGTGAGGTATGCTTTGCAATACTACTGGGCTGAAACCTTCCTCACACAGGGGTGAATGGATCCTGGCTTCACCTTCCTTTCTGTCCCGATCCAAAAACCCTACAACCCCTCCCCAAATTCTTTAAAGAAACACTACAGCTTGGCATGTTTTTTTCCTTTTCTTTTCAAAAAGGATCCTGGAGTCTCCTTTTCAGACACTTTCATCTTTTGTTCTTTATTTTAGACCCATTTTTAGCACACCCTATCTGCACACTCTAACATACTGAACCGTTACATTAACTCCACCCACACATCTGCCTGCCTGTGTGTTTTCTCTATTGCATGTAAGCATCCTGTTGCATTTATATCTTTTTAATGAACAGCTGGTTTAAGGTGTAAAGAAAGTGTGCTGTACACAATAAAATACATAACTTCTGGCCTCAGAAATATTTCTTGACCCCCCCCCTGAAATGTGCATCAGTGTTAAAGTGATGGTTCGGAGTAATTTCACCCTAGGGTCCTTTGCAACATGACCTCGAGACAAACACCCCCCCAGAAGCTTTTTTCACCTGGGTCGAACATTGGGAGAGTTAGCGTAGAGCAGCGTTATCAGCTGAATAGCTTAAGCGCCGATATCGGGCACGTTTGTATCGCAATGTTTCCCCACTAATAATGCCGAAAGATACCAAAGCACGTCTACAAGTAGTACAAATAGGTTATGCACTCATAAAAGCGATGGATTGGAAAGTTTGTAAGTTACACCAGAAGTTTATGTAAAAAAACACTTGCCTGCTGGCTTCTGCTCTCTACTGTTGTTGCTGCTGTAGGACGAGTGCTTAGGGACGTCTACAAATTACAACACCGAAAAGAGATGCAACAAAAATATTTTTTAATTTAACTTTTTTTAAAGTAAGTGCTGTAGTATAACTAGCAGGAGACAAGTAATAATTGAGTTAAGTTTGGAGACATTACCTTATTTAATCATTGAATTAATAAATATTTTTATTGTAACTCTTTTCGGTGTAGTAATTTGTAGACGCGCTCGCCTAAGCACGTCTAACTGCGGAGTAGCAGCAGCAGCAGCAACAGCAACAGAGAGCTGAAGAGAGCAGGCAAGTGTTCATAAACTTCTGGTGGCGCTTACAAAACTTTCCAATCCGTTTTATGAGAGCATAACCTATTTGTACTACTTGTAGACGTTTGGTATCATTTTGGGCATTATTAGTGGAGTAACTTACAAGATACAAACGGTGTCCATTAGCCCCTCCGCTAAGCTATTCAGCTGATAACGCTACTCTAGCTAACTCTCCCAATGTTCGACTCAGGTGAAAAAAGCTTCTGGGGGGGTGTTTGGCTCGAGGTCATGGTGCAAAGGACCCTAGGGTGAATTACTCCGAACCATCACTTTAAGTTACACTCCAGGAATACCAGAACAACTTTAGAAACGGGTGTAAACACAAAATAAAGATACTTTTTTCATGCTTTCTATTTATCACTGACTTCACTTCACCAACCTTCAAGGAGCTTCTGCAGTACAAGGTTGCGACAGACACTTTTCCCCTTTCAACAACTTTTGATTAAAATTCCTGCACGAAACATTCAACCTTCTGATTCTTCTAAAGTATTGACTTAGAAGCGAACGAGCAGTAAGCACAGATCCCAACATCTGATAAAAGAGAAGTGAACAAACATGATTTTCGATAACTCCCTGAGGGCAGAGCAGCATTGCTGAACATTTACAGACACTACAGGCCACTTAAAGTGGGATGGTGATTATGTAGCAGGTGCACGTTGCTCTTTGGGTTTGTGTACCTGTGACAGAGGAGTCGTTGCCGTTCTTTTCGCCGTGGCAGTCCTCTTGTCCGTCTGCGTTCTGCTGCGTGTGCTGCAGACTCAGTTTATGGCAAACCTCGAACGCCTGGCCCACTGTCCGAACAATACGCATGGCCTGACTCTGGGTGGGTGGGGGGAGAGAAAGACAAAGAAAGAAATGCAGTTGAAAATCCTCAGAACATAACTTGAAGAACTGTTGTGCTTATTTCTAAGTTTAAACATTGCATTCAGTATTGCGATTGTGTGTGTTTTTTCCCCTTTAATATTTCTAAGTTTGAGTTTTTGTAGGTGGTGCGCTTTTCTTTGCTATCCTGCGACTTCTATTTCCGATTGGATCCTTACTTTGTCCTCAGGTGCAAAGAACTGGACGCGTCTGCTTATGTCTTTCCGCCCTGCTCTGAAAAAAGCAGGTCAAGTGAAAACAACTTAGGTTGTCTGACTTGTCACAGTAGAGAGGTGTCGAGGCAGAAAAAGATTTCATATTGAAGCCCTGAGGCCTAGCCTCTAAACATCACTCATCATTAGCTGAAGTGAAGTCTAAGTGTTCAGTGTGGATCAGTATCAGAACATAACCCCAGGCTTAGTATCAGATGAGAAATATAATTTATTAGGCACATCTGGGTTTCCTATTACATTAATAACTTGAACTGGTTTTGGCAGTCTGGGTCTGGGTTGCTGGGCCATGGCTTCACTCCACAGAAGGTTCTGGTTTTGGGGGTCAGAAAAACTCCAAACATATTCACTTTCTGTACCGAGGTGAAGTGTGGCTGCAGTCTCACTGTACTCGCAGTGTAATTTATTATTATTTTATTTTTTTCTATCAAAGCATGCTGCTTCAGCTTCATTTAGTGCTGATGTTGTTTCCATAGAGACAAAGCACTTTGTCAGCAAAACGAATTTATGTCCAGATCTCAAAAAAACTTGCTCCATTACCATACTGACCCTTAAGGCTCAATTATACTCCGGACGTGTACATGGACAGCTGTGGACCCCGCAGGCGCATAGTAGGTGGTGCCCAAATTCTTTCATATGTAGGGCCAAAATGTAATTTATGTAATTTAAGGCCACGGGCCAAAAATAACGTAATTCTTTGTAGATAAAACTTGTGTATGTAATTTAATAGGGAAGTTTAACAGCACTGTGCTTTAAATTGCCGTACAACTCAGATTAAGAACTTTTTTGCCACTACGGTTGGGATTTTGCAGCACTTTCAAAATAATAGGAGAATAAGCATGAGCATGCCAAATGCAATGGCGGGCAAAAACAATGGGGGCACGGGCCAAACACGGGCCCCAAATTAGGCAGCCTTGGGTTAGCTGCTTCGAGTGGATCGCTACGCTGCCACGTAGAGGAATTTGCGTTTCCTAGGATGGCGAAGGAATGTCCCGCCATACTCTGCCTCTGACTAGCTTACACTGGCTTATCAATCTCACTCCTTATGCCTAAACCTAACCAATCCAACCAACAGATGCAAAAAGTAATAGCCAGTCAGAGGAAGAGTAGGGAAGGTCATGCGGAATGGCCACAAACAATTGTCAGAATATGTACGTCCGCACAGAGCTCCCACGTATAGGCCCGACCCTCTGATGACGACATTTAGGTCACACAGACCCCGGCGGACCCTCGCACATGGACAGTATAAATTCGACTTTAGAACCACAGCTACTACCAATGATGACTAAGCTGCCTTTGTGGCCTATACTTTGTAGTGTTTAGTCACCTCACTAAAAGCACACAGCATGTGGTCCTTTCAAAAATGTCAAAACCCTTTCATGGCTGTATGGGGTCCAAATTCATTGAAATCTCACCAAAGGCCTATCATCAAACTTCCAAAACCGCTTATGTTTCACTAGATTATTCTCACAATCTAGGAGGGAATAGTAATCAGGAATGATTTCCTGATGTGATGACGATTATGCGGAAATGCATAACTGGGTGTTTAATTCAGCCGGTTAATGATTATTGAAATAATAATTAGTTTCAGCAATGGCCACGAGCACAATCTTTGAGCTATCTACTGATCTGTGTAGCTACTGTAACAGACAGTAAGAACAATTTCAGACCATCAAAGCTGCAATCTGCAGACATGGGGGACTCGAGTCGCATGACTTGACTCGAGTTAGACTCGAGTCGCAAATTTTAGGACTTGAGACTTGCTTGATAAACATTCATAAAAGACTGGACTTTGACTTGATATTCATGACTTGACTCTTGAGTCAAATTACTTGACTTTCTGTTTATTTCTGATATTGAGGAGGAGTTAACTTTACGATTTTAGAAAATCCATATACAGATGAGAAAATCTGATTAGGTGTTCTGATTGGGTGCTGTTGCATGCGTGGCCGGGAACCCGTTGATAATATTACCAAGAACAGTTGCGGTAGACCTGCAGTAAATGAGACTGGCTATGGCTAGTAACTTAACGTCATGGATCCCTCTGCACCGAAAATAATAAAGTTGGGCTTTAACGATTACACATCTGGCCAGGCAAAGAAGAAACTAACAGCAGTTTGCAAGGTCTGCAGTACAAACATTTCCGACACAACCACCAGCACGTCGAATTTCATCAGACACTTTAAATCCCACAAGGAAAGGTAAATTATGAAGTCAGCCTAATCTTTTTACTAGCCATAGTCAGAAGTATGGTAGTGTTAGCTAAAAAGATTCGGCTGACTTCATAATTTACCTTTCCTTGTGGGATTTGAAGTGTCTGATGAAATTCGACGTGGTGTCTGATAGATTAGTCTGATAGAGACGATTATACTTTTTAGTTAATAGGCAATTGGACTAAAATACGTTAAATGGCAACGTGAAACATGTTCTTGTGTCTAGGTATTATCCTGATTTATACGCTAGCAAAAACGTTGATGATGGCAACGGCAATGTAAAGTAAGCCGCTCTCTCTCTTTCCCTCCTTCCGTCTAAAACACGTCCCTATCCCATAAGTTACGGTAACTGACAAACGTCACTCTCTTTCTCACACACACACACACACACACACACACACACACACACACACACACACACACACACACACACACACACATACACACACACACACAGTGGCAAATGAAGTGGGGGAAAAAACAGGGAAGTGAAAGAGGGGTTGAAAAAAGGAAGGTGAAAGTGAGACGGGAAGGAAACTAAAATAAATGACATGGAATAAAGGAAGTCTTTATTTATCTACCTCCAGCTATGGCTTACACTAGCCCCCCCCCTCGCGCACACACACACACACACACACACACACACACACACACACACACACGCACATACACACATTCACTCACCAATATTAATAACTTTTCACTCACTCGTGAGAGAGCACACATTCACTCACAAATACACTGACAAATATTAAAATATACTATCCATTCCATGTGATAAATACACTCAGTCAATCTCTCCAAATTACGCAAAGATGGTGGGATTCAGCTACTCTTAAAGAATGTGTTTTTTTTTCTTTAAGAGAAGGAAAGGTTAAAGGATGTGTTTCTGCCCCATAAAAGTGAGGCATGTTTGAAGAATATTATTCAACTTAGAAACCATTATACTTGAATTGTTCGAATGAATTTCATGAGTTGATGTCATGTTTGAGGCATACTGAACATGTATGTTGATTTATTGTTGGCCTAATATCAGTTTCAGGCTGTGTTTTTTTTATCTGTATAAATTTAAACTGTTCAGATGTATGTTGTGGCTTGGACGCAATGTCTTTTAATAGGAAGAAATGCAAATAAAACTCCAGCAGTTCATAACCACTGTCTTTAGCTTGTTTAAAAATGGAAACTTTTGTATGACTTGACTTGTGACTTGCTTGACCAAAGCTATGACTTGACTTCCTTGATTGTCTCAAACAATGACTTGGACTTGCTTGAGACTTGAAGGTTAAGACTTGAGACTGGCTTGTGACTTGCCCATGCGTGACTTACTCCCATCTCTGGCAATCCGTGACCTTACACACATTCAAACTACGGCAAACGGATTACAGAGCGTCGGTGTTGTGTTTCTGAACTGAAGGAAACATTGACATGAGTACCAGATTATGGAGAAAGTCTCCCAAAACATACATACTTTATACAGACAGATATCTAAATAAATCAGCCTAAATCACCTTCAGCTGTCAACTTGTGCCCCTTTGACATCTGTCTTCTCTCTTTTCTAATTTCCTGGCAACGCATGTTAATATCCTGAAACAGACAAGACAGGTTGCTCTACCAGCTTTAAGATACGTTAAGAGAATATTGCCTTTAGCAGCAGGCTGCTGTTAAAAGAAACGGCAAAATAGGCGTCAGCTGAGAAAAACAAAACAAAGAACAAACTGTCAGAGTCAATTTAAAAAAGAATACACAAAACAACATTTGACCTTTCTTGTGGTAAGTGGTCAGAGACGCCAACATGCAAATATATTATTGAAGGAACCCTTTTGGCCTTTACTCTCTCCTCCCTTGCTCTTTTCCTGCTCAGACTCACTGTTGAGTTTGCTGTTCTGTTCTTTTCTTCCATCCATTAAGCCCCGCCCCCTGTCTCCTTCTTCTTGTTTATGTCTTTTTACCCCATGCTGGTGCTCAGCATGACAGCAAACACATGTGTTTTCCAACAGGGAAATAATGACAGACGCTGGTGTTATTGTACACAGTGAACACACCAAAGGCTCAGGCTCCCCTGACTCACTAATTGGGGAACGCACAATCAAACTCAATGCTGTACACAGAGTGGCTTTCTTTCTTCCCCTCAGCCCCCTGACTCTTTATCTTAATTAGTCCCTTAAAAAGGTTTGACTGCCAGAAGCCCAAAATGTAACCTTTCAATAAACCCAAAGCAGATAACCTAACATCTGTCACAGAGCCGCAAAGATTAACCGATGAATCCGACAATACAGTAAATCTAACAAGCTCTCTGAATCCAGCTTCTTAAATGTGAGTATTTTGGTTTGGTGGTATGGTTTATTGACTCCTTTATGACATTAAACTGAATACCTTTGAGTTGGGGAACAAAACAAGACATTTAAGGACATCATCTTGGGCTTTGGGAAACACCGATTGGCATTTTTCCCTGTTTTGTGACATTTTATAGACCAGACAACTACCTGATTAATGGAGAAACTAATCAATGGATTGATCAAAAATTAAAATAAGTGTTATTTGCAGCCCTGCTCTGTCAAGTCGAATAAATGTACCGACTCATAACAACCTGTTCAGAAGCGAAGCGGGCGCACCAGCCCCCGTGCTAAGCAATTGTTTCGGCGATCAGATTCGGTAATCAGTTTCAGCGATCACTTTCGGTGTCTTTTTTTTCCCCGTGAGCCGCGAGCATATGTGTCAAGCTAGGTAGGTAATCAAACACAGCAAAGCCACAGCGGTGTGTTCTTGGCTTAAGCAGCGGCAGAGAGTCTGTGGATGAGAGGGCACGACAGAGGTCAGGGACATAACTTCGAAGCATATAAACTATAAAGTCAAGTGTGAGACTATATTTATATTACCATGATCTTAAAAATCTATCCTGAAAGAAACTCACAGCCAGTGCAGGGATTTAAAGACAGCAGTGATGTGATTAAGCAGTGAGGTGAGCTTAGTTCTTTGTTCCAGTTACACTCTGCCAGCAGCAGACTTTTTGAGGACACTGGAGACTAATGCATTATAGTAGTTAAGCCTAATTGCAATAAAAGTGTGCACATGCTGTTTCACCGCGAGAAAGAAAAGCTTTGACATTTGCAATAGTCCTGACAGAGGGCTGCTTTGCTTACGTTAGTTATAGTGCTGTCAAACGATTAAAATATTTAATCGCGATTAATCGCATTAATGTCATATAGGGCTGCACGATTATGGCCAAAATGATAATCACGATTATTTTGATCAATATTGAGATCACGATTAATTATCACTATTATTTGTTGATTTTAGCCAAAACAAATTTTATTATATAATTATAACTGCTTTTACATCCATATTGTGCTACATTCCTACTAATACATCCATATTGTGCTACATTCCTCCTTTATTGAAGGATACTGTGAAGGAGTATGCCATTTCAGCTGTTGTGCGACCGCTTTCCACACATGTATCGTTTGCCGGAAAGATACAGGCAACGCAATTTTTCTGTTCACGTTAACGGGCCATATGGTCCCGGTATCTACCAGACGAAATAGTCACGGCGATTTCTGTGGCTCATTACACTGCCACTTACATGTCTGCGTTGCGCTCTGATGCTCCGAAACCCACATTAGAGGCAACATAAACATCACTGAATGTCACGCTAGTAAACACTAATAACACGTTACACAGCAGGTAACGTTAGCCTACCGTTAGCCACAGTAGTAACTGGATTAAACACGGCTAAAATGCTGACTGCTAAACAGTGTAGTGTGTCTGTATTTCACTGTAGGATTCCAACAGCGGGACATTCAACAGTCTGCTACTAAAGCTATGAGCTAAAAGACACAAACTAGCACTGGTCACTGCTGTTGTCTGAAAAACAACACAGACGGGACAAAACGTTGCGTTTACTGGTAAACCGGTAAACATTGTGACCGGCTTATGATGACCGACTGCTACCTGTTGTGGAATTTTCCTCACGTTACTCTGTCCTCTGTGACTGTCTACATCTAGAAACTAAGCTGCGCCGGTGCGCAGGCAGAACAGCTCTGATTGGCTCATGGAGACATGTGATCAGACAGTGGTTTATGGAGCGCTAGATTGGCTTTGCAAAAACTGTTCTATGAAGGGAATGACGCATTTTAAATATCGCTCGATCACACAAATTTGATCGTGGGAAGCCAAAATCGTGATCGTGATTAAAATTTGATTAATTGTGCAGCCCTAATGTCATATTTAACTTGCAATTAATCGCACATTTTTATCTATTCTAAATGTCCCTTGATTTCTTTTTGTCCCATTATTTTTTCTCATTTTAATGCTCTTATCAACATGGAAAAGTGGATCGGCTTGCTTTTTGCTTTTGTCGCCTGGCTTTGACGAGGGGGGGCGGAGAATTGGCATCAGCTGTGTGCTCGGCCATCAAGTGGTATTTCAGACTGGACGTGCTGCGATGATAGCTCAGTTCACAACAACCAAACACACAGATCACTTTGGTCTTGTCAATGGAACCATTTGGCAACTTTTTAAAAGTAAACTTTCCATTCAGAATCTTATTGGCATCCATTTCGGCGTCTCGCGCTCGCCATCCACTCAAAACGTAACGTTAGCCTACTACTCTTTGGCCAGCTCGCAAGCCCAAACAAGTGTGTGCAGCGTAACTGTTGTTTTGTTTCCGGTCTAGCTAGATCCTAGATGAGGGGTTGTAGTTTTTCTACCGTTACTAGTTGTTGCAACAGCATGTGAAAAAAAACTACAAAGTTTGCTAGGCCAAAAGAACGTTAATGACGCCGACTTTGTTAATTAGCTTTAGACAAGTCGATACATACCCTTTCATCTTCGCGTGTATAAGCGGGTCTGACGTCTCCAGCGGCATCAGCCCTTCACAGAACAGGCAGGTGAATGGTTCCAGTAATCCTACTGCTCCGATTAAGTGACAAATAGCGGTAACATAGTCTTATTTAATGTTATGATTTTAGTAAAAATTAACGTAACATGAACACCATCCATTTAACCGTAAAACAAACCGGGAACTATATTGTACGGAATATTATGCTCGCAGCAAGCCTGTCTGAGAATATAGTTCCCGGTTGTTTTACGGATAGAACATGGCTGTGTCTCATGTTACTTGTTTTTGTACACGCTGTGACTCTAACAAATCACAACATGTAAATAGGGAACATGTTGGCGTTATTTTGTCACTTTTGTCACAATTCGGAGCAGTAGGCTAGTTGGAACCAGTTACCTGCAGGATCTGTGCTAGGCTAAGCTAATGCTGGAGCCGTCAGATAGTGTTACAGCACGCACGGAGATGAGAATGGTATGTATCGACTTGTCTTACTCTGGGGGTTACGGTGAATAAGCTAAATTCCCAATAAGTCGGCGTGTTCCTTTAATCTTGCGCAAAAAAAAAATTGACGCCGTTAAAATGTGTTTGCGTTAACGCCGTTAATACCGCGTTTAACTGACAGCACTAGTTGGTTACATTCTTTATGTGACTGAAAACTAGATCAGAGTCAATCATAATAAATAGTGATGGGTCGTTCGCCAATGAGTCGGCTCTAAGAGCCGGCTCTTGTAGGTGAACGACGGGAGCTGGCTCGCATATCCAAAGAGCCGACACTATTTTTAACAATATAGAATATAGAAATTAAATCATAATGTAATAATGAAATAATATGTGAATTTTATTTTATTTAAAATAATTGACTAATTCAAAGAACAAAAAAATTATTATATAGGCACACATTAGTTTCGACTGTCTGATCAGCCTCACATTCCTGTCAATCATACACAAGGTGTCAACCAATTATACGGCATGAGGGAGGGGCCGAGCCATCACACACACACACACACACACACACACACACACACACACACACACACACACACACACACACACACACACACACACACACACACACACACACACACACACACACAGTCAAACTCGGAGGAGAGGACAGAGGAGAGGACAAACAGCTCTGAAAACAAAACTGAGAGAAAAAGAGGGACCAGTTTAATCCTTTCAGTTATTTATTTTTCTTTAATATGGGTTCTATTATGTTGTTCAGATTCAGATTGTATTTGTTTCTATACATTAAAAGTTGTAATTTAAATGCAAATGTTTGTGAGCGGAGTCAAACGAGCCGGCTCACGAAAAAGAGCCGGAATGCCCATCACTAATAAAATCTCTTTCTCTGTGATAAAACCTGTTAGCCTGACAAGCCAGACCCACATCCAGATGTTGGGTTGTCTTTCAAATTCCCTCTGCACGCAGTAGGGTAGCACTACAACCAGGCAGAGCAACGAAGAAGGTAGCAGAGCTAGTTGATAGATTAAACTTTTGCCGTATCCGGTTGGCAAAACTCCGAATACATCTTCCTTTTTTAAGAATGATTCCGTTCTTTGTTCTTTTCTCAAAGAAAAGCTTAACTCCAAGTCTTCCAGAAGACCGCTGTTCCCAGCAGCAGCAGCCATAAGCCCGCCCACCGACTCTATACACGATGTGATTGGCCTGACCAGAGTTTGGGATTTCCAGCTCACAAGCCAACGGAGAGGGCCTAGACCCCCCTGGCTGCAAATAGCATTTGCTGCCGCTAGGGTGCGTCTAGATTTCTAGGCTAAAAACCTGTTCAAACACTGAAAAATGTTTACATTCTTCCGACACTTTCCAACTCCTGAGGCTATGAAAGTAACTACTGTCCTCTCGCAGCAAAAGCAGAAATAGCAGGACTTTCTTTTGCCGTCACAAAACCTCCACCTTCAGACAGACGATTGCATTGCGTGAAAGAATGCAGCCTTTGTATTCATCTGAATGGGAAAGACTACGATGGCATATGTGTTGATGAAATGAAAGGAAATACTCCCAGAGGCACTTTCCTGATGGATTACTTTGCAGTCTCAAGCGTTACCTGGTGATCATGACAACGACAAATAAAAGGACTGCCGCTGTGAAACCTTTCCAGAGTTGAAAAATCCTACACTGTAATAATATAAACTGCTGTGCAGCGTTTCAGTGTTTGATACACCTTCACATTCATGGATCGGTTACTCAAATTGGACTTTGTGGATCATATTTCATTGACTCACCGGTCCCTGAAAGCAACACGCCCCACACCAACGCAGCTCCTTGTGTTTTTCTTACTGGTAGGGCTGTTTCTGGTCTGAACATCTACTTTTGAAGAAGTAGGCTGGGTCAACAAAGCTTTCGACTTTGACATATGATTGATGGCCCATCTTGCACCAACAGCCAACACTGCTATCTTTTAACCAACCCTAACCAAAATATTCCTTTAACAATGACCAAATGGTTTTATCTTCTTTACAATAGAGGTGGTAGATCACAAAACACTCATTAAGAGTCATTTGTTAAAGATACTGAGAAAGGCCCTGTTTGGTGGCTTTGTATAGGACTGGTTGGCAACTGTACGTCTTCAGTGTTATCTAGACATTGTTGAATGGACAGTCCCTTCTAATCATTCTCAGTTTACTTACTTTATATCAGGACGGGTGTCCTGTATCTAGACATTTTATGCCGAGAGCCAATTCTCCAACGGATTTCCAATTTTGGCAGCTGACAAGACCACTAAGAGATTTGTCACTCAAATGCAAAAACCTGTATATCCTGATGTAAAGACACGGACTAGTTCCTAAGTTGGACATCTGTCACCATCTCTGTCTAGCTCTCTGTCTCTATCGCTCTGCCCATCACTTTTCCTCTCTGTCAATTCAACTAAGCAAATGTACCCTCTCTGTATCTCGGTCGGTCTTATCTCTCTCTTCTCTATACATCAAGCTGCCAGTGAGCTGGATCCCTGCAGCAGAAGAGTTGCTCTTAGCGGCTATAGACTAGGGCCAAGTCAAATCAGCGATGCATTATTTATCCCAGGTTAGCCACAAAGGCTCAGCGGTGGTTTCGCAGTCCTCCTGAAAGTCTTGGCACAAGAAAAGATAAGGGACAAAAGGGAATATAATGCAATCTAGAAAGAAGAAGGGTAAACAATGAGAGGATGGTAGGGGAGTTACTTCTAATTAAAGCCTTGCCAACGTCTTTCTCCTCTGTTGATTACCTCATTCAGTCATTCTCTCTTCTTCTTAACCACAATCCCTCAGAAACATACCCATCCATCATCTCCCCGCCATCTACCGGACAGACAGCAGAGCTCTCTTTCTCTAACAGACACAAGGACCGATACAGAAAATCTTTTCTGCCCAAAGACAACACCTCGCCTCTGTCCTACTGACAACTATCAGAGCTACCATCTCTGTAGTTTCTGCCTCAACCACGCCGCTCTGTTTTGCACCTTCAATAACCTTGCACATGGTGATTTTGCACATATTTATTCTCCCAATCTACCTCCATAATTGTCTAATGTACATAGTGTATGTTACTCTCTATTTATATTTTAGTACAAGCAGTTTAGTGTATTCATAGTGTACTATAATATATATATATATATATATATATATATATATATTTTTCTAGAGTATGCTAAGGTTTTTCTTGTATTCTGTATTGAGCAGTTTTAATTTATATTATTTGTGGTGTTTATTTTAATGTAATATATATTTTTCTGTGGAATGCCTGCTGCCGTAACAAAAGAATACCAATTCTATCCATCCATCCATCCATCCATCCATCCATCCATCCATATGCACATGAGGTATTTGTAGTGTAGAAAAGTAGAGATTACAGCAAGAACTACCTCTGATTTATTCTGCTTCCTCTCATTAACTGCCTTACCTGGACTTCCTGATCACCAACTAACTACTCTAATGATTGAGGCATGGCCAGGCCTTTGATTTTGATTGCCTCAAGGAAATTAGTGGGAGAGCTGGGAGGAATAACACTGAGTGTGTGAGAGCACTGCAGAAGGACATTATCAGATCAAAAAAGTACTAATCAATGACCAGGTTTGGGAGAGCATGCTTGAGTGTGAGAGCATGAAGTAAGTGGAGTGTGATGAAATGACGTCATGATGCCTCAGTGACTCTTCAGGATCATTAGCTCGCTTTCTAGGCTGTGCACATCGTACAGACACACACATTCGTACACTACAACGCCATCCTAGAGATAGATATCAAACCTAAATGTGTTTTACTACAGACTGAAATGTGTCCGTAGCAATGAGTTTCAAAAACTGTCAAGCATCAAATATAGGTATTAAATGGTTGATCCGATTCTTACTTACTTTACTTCAGAACATTGCAAATGTTTGACTTGTTAAAGTTCGTCTATGGCTACTTTAGGTAAGTTTGGTATATTTTGTTAAAAGGGGTTTACAGAGAAAAGCCAATACATCATCCATGTAGCAGAACTACATAAGCTCAGTGAACATAGTCAATATAGTCATGTGTGTCAGCTGTTACAAGTTAATATCAGGCTGTCAACAGAGACTCAAGTCTGCAGTTTAGTTCTATACTACACAGAATCTGTTGAATAATTACCAATTAAAAGTTACATTTCCATTTTTTTCTTTCTATTTTCTTTCATCTTTGCTGGATTCCTTTGAATTACATTTTGTTGCCAATATCATTTAATTAATTTCCTCTCCTAACAGCCAAACCACGGTCGGAAGGAGGGTAGAAGCTGGCGGAGGTGCATTGACCCATTCAGATAAAAAAATATACATTTTGGTGATTAGTGTTGAAATTGATGTAAAATAAATCAAGTGGGAACTGAATAAACCTCAGCGAAATTTCCGATTCCTTGCACCTTTTAAAGCCATACAGCAGCAATGCTAAATGACCCATAGGTGTGAATGTCAGCATAAATGTACTGTATAGCCCCTTTTACAAACTGGAAACCTGAAATTATTTAGACATTATTTAGACACAGAGCTGTATGTGCAAATGTCCAAATCAGTTTGATCGGACATCCAACGGACTTTACCCTGCCAGCTCTCTACCGCAAAGGTCATTGTCCGGAGAATTCACAGCGAGCGAGAAGGCGTGTTGATGACGTTTCTATCGGCTCGCACTAAACTGGAAGGAAACAAACATCTGAGGGTGAAGAAGAAAGGCCATTGACATGAACAACGAAAATGTCTAACTAGAGAGACGACAAGATCCAGAAACTTCTGTAGGTAAGGGCTGCCGCCTAAATCGTCAGACAGATACAAGAAACGGCAAGAGACTCGGTTGTTTATGACCAAATTATGTACCGGCTCCGTGACCGCGGTGTAATCAGCATCATGTCCTGTCTCCTGCACGCTCTACCCAGCACCACCTTTCACCTAAAGCAATTATTTCCAGCAACACATCTGAGACGGACAATCTCCTGTTGTGTGCTAAATGTGTGAAAGGGTAACTTTGGACAATGACCGGACCTGATCCATCGGACCTTCTTTGGAGAAAACGGCTTAAGTCTATCAGCCCTGTGATTGACTGGTGATCCGTCACACAGGAAGAGAAGGAATAGAAAATGATGGTGGATGGTTATCAACTATTGCTATTATAGAAAGGGTTCAGGTGTAGCTGCACAGACAACTGAGCCGGTCAGCAGGTTACGTTTGCGTCCCAGTTCAGAGGCTGGATTAAGGTTTCAGCCTACAAAAGGTGTGTCCTGCAGTGGCCCAATGTTTATGAAACCACAGCTTACAGTATGAGCTGTAAATAGAGACACAGCAAGAGAAACACTGGGGGTTAAGACAATCAGGGAGTGTGTGAGACAGAGCTGGTACTTGTTTAAAAATCTAAACTGTAGCTGTATATGACCAATAAAAACAGCCTGAAAAACAGACTTCAGCCTGTGTTTACATCTCAGCACTGACTCACGATCAATATATCACACCGCTGATATGGAGTACCTGGGAAGAAGCAATCTGAAGCAAACACACAAACACGCCTACACTATAGATGCAATGACTTGTTCCACTGTGGGATATTTTTGTCTCTGCAGTAAAAGTACGGCAGCCTTGACACAGAGGTAGAAATAAAAAAAAATTAGATTGAAAGAGAGTAAAATAGAGAGAGTGAGACAAAAAAGTTCTAGACAAAAGGATCATTTCGTTGAGATATGGATATTCAATAACAATAGCTGAAAGGAAATTAAATCCAATTATCTTAGCCAAGCTGTGTCGAGAATGACGCAAGTCCTTTTCATTGATGTCTGGAAATAGCTATATGTCTTTTTACATTTTATATCAGCACTCCTCAATGTCAATGATAAAACAATTGATCCTCTCATCATCTTCCTTGAGCTTTATCCAGCCCAACTTTGTTAATACATTGTCTATGTTAAGACATTAATTCACCACACTTATTGTACTTAAAACATGATTTTCAACCACCAAATACTACTTGAAACTGGCTTTATTCATGCAGCAGCTCACACAGTACTTTCCAATGTAATGACCTAGGAATGAATTTCATTATTATTTGGGCTTTGCAATCATCCTCGAAGGCAGAAGATTCAACTTGTCATCTGCGCCCAAGGCTGTAGAAGCCATTAGCCAATACTGAACGACAGCATGCGGTTTGAGAGAGAACTCAATTATCACTTGACACTGTAACCACAACTCTCGCTCCATCTCATCAACCAGCTGCGGACAACAGATGAGTCTTTATCCATCATAACCATCAGACAAAAAAAAAAAAAAAATAAGGACCAAAAACAGATTTTTTTTTTAACCCTCGGAGGTCCATTATTTGTTGTTTTTAGGATTTTAATCCTGTGGGTGTTAAGTGCTTACTGGAAATGGGAATCATGCGGCCAATCAGTATAATTATAACAGTAACAAAAATCAAAAGCACAGCTGCCAGCTGCAAGGTTTCCATTTAGCAGCAGTGATGGGATGTGTTGTGCTGTAGTCCATTCTCAGGTTTAAAAGGCTGTAACCAGGTCTGTCTCTCTACATGCTTGGCTTGTTAGGTGTTACTGCCTCATTGGTGATGATATGGGATAAAGATTGGACAGATCGTGTAATTATACGGTCACATGATATGTTCTAGAGCTGGACTGGCTTTACTGTCCAAAGCACTACTACTACAAGTCTCTAAATTTAACCCGAGGGTGGACAAAACCTTAAGGAGACTCATGGCATTCTGCCCTCTGGATTTTTATATTTCTTGTGTACAAATGGGAACTCTGACTGGATAGTGTGTGTGTGTGTGTGTGTGTGTGTGTGTGTGTGTGTGTGTGTGTGTGTGTGTGTGTGTGTGTGTGTGTGTGTGTGCTGGCGTGTGTGTGTGTGTGTGTGTCTACAGCCACACACCACCGGCAGTCTCAATGCTAACATACTGATGTTTAGCAGGTATAGTGTTTACCATGATTGCCACCTTAGTTTTGTAGAACTGAGAATGACTGGAATGATATAAATGATATTGCAGATTTTTGGTCATAAGCCAAAGTATTAGGCACAAAACCACAAATGCCAACCTAATAATGTTGCCAGAGGAAAAGTCGGTGGATCACAGACCAACACTGCCATCTATGAAACTCTGACCCTTCCCTGACCCTTCTCTCTGCCTGCTATTTCTCACATAAAACTGTATCTTCCAATCAGAGAAACCACCCTAAAATGCAATCATTTCAGAGGGTTATACACAAACACAATTGCGCACACAAACACGCACTGACCTCTCAGCCCAGGCAGCATTCAGTATTCTGATGAACACTCCCCGGGCTCGGCTCTATCACTATCAATTCTACATAATAAAGGCCAGGTCAATCATTAGCCTCCTTTAAACTGTCAATCAGAGGAAGAGTGAGAGAGTATGAGTTAGAATGGAAAGAGAGACATAGCCTGTCTCAGTGTTAGCACTGATGGGCCACTAAAGCCTTTTTATGACACGGTGATCTAAAGCGCAGCCATACTTTCACTGCTGGTAGTTAAGAGGGAAATAAAGTCTGCTTAATCTTCTACCTCATCTTACACTCGCAGCATTCCACACGTCGAAACTCACACACACACACACACACACACACACACACACACACACACACACACAAAACCACACACTGCTATGATGACATTTGTAATGCATGTTTATGTTTTACCGTTCAAAAGTTTGGAATCGCCTGCAACAAAAGCTTGATTGGGTAGGAAGATGTCTCAGATCGGTCTATATGCCTAAATGCTCTATGATGCTTTTGGGTTGGGAAAAGTCCTCTTTACTAAATGTGTTATTTTGTTTTGTAAATGGAGAACAAAATGCTGTACAATGGTTCAACCAGACTGATAACTGAAAGGGCAGAAAGAGACAAAGACAAGAAGAAATCAGCAGTCATTGGTAAAACAAACAGGAAGCTTAGCATCAAAATGTGTGCAAATAGGAACAGGCTCCTGTTTCAGTGTCAAGTGCACAACAACGCCGTCTATATAACAAGCTGGAATTAACAGGCAACGTGTCGCTTTGGCAATGCTATTCTTCAAACTTCACAATAGAAACAGAAGGTTAGTCTAGGGTTAGCACTGTTAATATCAGCTGAACATGCTATGGACTGAAGAATCACAGTTTAAACCTCTTCAATCTAACCATAGAGTAGACTGCAGAGCGCCCAAAGAAGAACAGGTTCGCAGAGTATTTAGAGGCCGGGTGCACCGTTGTGGTTTAACAATGATCAGACAGAATTAGTCTCCACAAACTGTCAACCTTCCACACCAAAAGCCTACGTAAAATAAAGAGAATATTCTGGCCCAACACCATTTCCAATCAACTTCTACTCAGCCAGTGTAAACATGACAACATGGCTACCATCATTATGAGATGGCGATGGAAATGGATTGGTCATGTAATACGTAGAGAGCAAGAAAACCTCACGCAAATTGCCCTTCACTGGACACCAGGTGGCAAACGGAAAAGAGGCCGACCCGAGAATAGCTGGCGCAGGACGGTGGAGGGAGAGCTGAAGACCCTACATCACACCTGGGGCTCTATAAAGACACTGGCCCAAAACAGACAAGAGTGGAAATCCTTTGTTGCTGCCCTACATGCCAACAGGCATAATACCACTTAGTACGTAAGTAGTAAGTAGACAGAACTAGTATTCTCCCCTCTCATGCAACACTGTGTGGACATGGACTAAATTGATGTTTTAATCATTGTATTCTTCTTCTTTAAAACTATTTCCAAATGCAGCCAAAACTGTTTAAAATGTAAAAAATGAATTTGGTTGAAAGTTCAGAGAGGTCAGAGAACTCTATTGTTATTAATAATAATGTATTATTTACATGTGTCTGAATTATACTGTTTTCAGCTGTTAAAATAGCCATCATTAAAGAAAAGTGGAAACAAATCAGTATAACAAATGATTCCAAACTTTTGAACATTAGATGTTTTTATAAAGCTTTATACAGCCAAATTCTTTTTACTTTAACTTTTTTTCCCACATCAGTATTAGTTTTTTCAGACTGCCTTCTGTCAATCACCAGACCCCTGCACCGAGAAAATATCTCCACCCAAAACATAATCTCTTGAAAAAATAACAAGTCTTATAAACTTTATATTATCACTGTTAGTAACCATAGCAGGTGCTACTGAGCTGCCACCATAACAACTAAGGCACATCTTGTAAATGTTTAGAAATACTATCCAGACAGTGTTAAATGAGATGTACTGTAACTGTAAAACATAATGGTGTTCGTCGAAATCTTCGAAGTCTCTCCATCCCCACTCTGCGGTGCATGTCCACACACACGCACGCACACACGCACACACACACACACACACACACACACACACACACACACACACACACACACACACACAGACACAGACACAGACACAGACAAAATGGAAAGTGACGCATACCAACATTCTCTGGGGCAACTAGGGGCCATTAAGCTGGAAACCTTTACTCTGGTGTGTGTGTGTGTGTGTGTGTGTGTGTGTGTGTGTGTGTGTGTGTGTGTGTGTGTTGTGTGTGTGTCTCTGTAAGAGATAATGAGGCACTGTGTGCTTCACCCAGCTAACCCCTCGACTTAACCATCAAGTCCTGCAATATTTTGGAAGCTACAGTGGAAACTGGGAGCACATTTTCTAACTGACTTTGTCACATTGCTGTACTCTTACTTTGACTTTCTCTGCTCAGCTGAGCCCTGCAGCACCACGTCCACCCCAGATGGGTTTCTGACCTGTTCCTCAAACCTTAAACAATGACAAGCCCATGGGGCCAGGAGGAATTATTGCTGCTCGACACCCGGGTGTCTCTTTATTGGAGGTTGTCAGGAAGTGGCTCAGACAGTGACTTGATTTAAGAGAGGAGGAGGAACTGCTGTAAACAATACATGACTAACAGCCTGTGAAAACATTGGAAATGACACACTTAGTGGCTGGCTTTTTCCATCTTCCTATTATACTGCTGAGAAGTTTGACGAGTTGGTTATTGCAACTCATGCGAAAACACAAATCCCTTCACTAATGCAAATATGAAATAAAAAAACAAAACACAAACGTCAAGTTTCTTCACACACATCCATCACTTTGTTCCCTCATCTTCTGCGCATGAGTAAATTTGGCAAATCTAATTTAGTTAAGAAAGCTATAATAAATCTAGGGAGCATGAGGTTTTCTTTTTATTTCCTAGAATATGTAGTCTAACCTTTGTTAGGTCGACGAATAACTAACACGGTGATGTACTAATTCAATAGTAATAGTCTTTTTCCTAATATGTTTGAAATTAGTTTTAAATTCAAAATGAATTATCCAACATACAATACAACGTGAGACATAACTACTAGTACTAACTACTAAATATGTATTTTAAAAGATATACATACTGATACATTTAAAAAATAAATTAAAAACATAACCTATATACATAAAACTTAATTTTGGGGCGCCTGGATAGCTCACCTGGTTGAGCGTGCGTCCCATGTACTAAGGCTCAGTCGTTACCGCAGGGTTCAATTCCGACCTGTGGCCATTTGCTGCATGTCATTCAACTTTCCTTTCAAAATAAAGGCCCCCAAAAAAATATCCCTCTCTCTGCGGTAACAGAGCCGCTCGTATTTTGGTCATAAACAACCAAATTGTCCGATGATATTGGCGTTGGCTCTTACAGACAGAAATCTCTCGTTGTCTCTGCAGTTAAAGATTTACGTTAGTGTCTTTGCTCCGTCTCCTCCCTCGTTGATTGTTTACTTCCGGTTTTGTCTCTCTCTCATCATATTCAAATTTACATTCTCATATATAGAATGTCTGTTTCTTTTTACTATTTGGATATGTATTCGAATTTAGAATATTCGTTGACAACCCTACTTTGGACCGGAGAGCATATGTAAAAACACTACAGTCTGATACTGTATGTTGGTAACTGAGCTACTGCATTCGGGCAGGTTGGCGTTAAATGCCTTGCTCAAGGACACCTCAATAACCTCAGGGTCAGGCCAAACCGGATTTCGAACTTGAACTCAGAGTGAGCTCTTTGTCTCCATTCAGGCTCTGCTTCTATTTAACATTTGAGAGGTATATAAAGCTTTAAAACAGACTTCCTGTCTTTTCTTACCTTCTTCTTGGACTTGAAGACATTGCAGCGGAACACATTACTCTGTCCGTCTCTGGCGATGTAGCTGAAAATCTTCAGATCCTGGGAGTCATGAGACACATAGAATATCCTGAAAGACAGAATACTATAGGTCAGAAATAGAATCGGAGCCTGGCAGCGTTTCTAAATGTATCTTAAGATGCAAAATAGGCACTCAGCCTATTTCTCTGAGGTTTTTATGTGACAAAAAATAAACACTGTTTTAAGTTTGTTTTACCCCGAACGCATGCGATCAAATTTTAGCTCGCAGGCACAGAAAGGGGAAAATAAAGTTGTGATTTTTTTATAATTTTGACAAAATTAACTGTTACGTAAGTACACACTTTGTCTACTATAGGGCTTTGAGAGAGGAAGTTCAGTGAGCCACATTGAAAATAAACCTTAATTTAAGGTTTTTAAAAAAAGACCTCAAGTGACAACAGTGACACATTCCAGTGTGAGGAGGAGATAGAGGAGGTAATACTATCACATCACAACATATCCTGTGTATAAGCAAGATGCAGGGGGAACTAAGTTTGAGACAATAATAGAGTTCTCTTGGTAGGAAGAGACTGTGTGCAGCCAACAGAGAAAACTATTATATTATATATATTTACAAGATCCTGCTGAGCAGGGAAATAGGATGAAATGAGTGTGGGGGCAGAAGGAGAGCAAAAGACATACTACACAATAACCTGCAGGAGGAAGGACAAGACTAAGAAGAAACTAAGAAGCTGGAAAATGTCATGTTGAGTTTGAAATAAAACAGAGGGCGATTTTTGTTTCATTCCACAAAAAAAACATCATGAACTAATGATGAACACAGACTATTAGAACTCTCTTCAATAATCTAATGAAGACAGTGTACGGAATCTATTTTCTATAAAACCTCAATGACCTTTATATCTGGTTATTTGTGAATACATTATTAATTATTATTAGCGTCAGTCCTATCTGGGCCATGTTAACTGGCAATACTATTTTTTACACAACAGGAGAAAGTAAAATGCTGTTTTCCAAAAGCATATTTCTTCTTCTTCTTCACACCCAGGGGTTCTGACTTTTTCAATATTTAAACAATCCTTCCCTAATCCTAACCAAGTGCTTTGAGTTGCCTCAACATAACCATAAAAAAACATTAAACCATGATTCAAATACCAGGAGTGGACATTGTTAGAAAATCTTTAAAACATTCTGGACTTTGTTGCAGACGTTCAACATAAATGTTTCATCATCTAGAAGACAAAAACAAATCTGCGTGACATTATGTTCCTGATGCAAATTAGTTATTATTGTTGGAGACAGGGTTGAAAATGTGTCATCTCAGAATATATAGTAAGATCATTAAGACATTCATCGCCCTGTAAATAGCCTCATGTTTCTCTTCTGTTCTTTGCTATTCTCACATCTAATGACCCCAGCATAATTCCAAAGGGGTTTCTGAGTGTTTCCGAGAAGTGTTTGTACAATTCTAACACATGCTTGAATAGTGCACAACTTACAGCATACTGTTCTGCTTTGCTAATGCAAATTTTCCACCATCCCACTGCGAGACTTAACATTCAAGATGAGCTGACGATCACGATACTCAACACGCATTCCATGTCCTGTATAATCAAGTTATAATTATAAAACTACACTTGCAGACTACATCACAGTGTGACTTTGCAATGAAAGAAAATCTTCATCAGAGCACTACTAAGTAGAGCTGTCAATCTTCCTCTACAATACGATTCAAATTGCATTTGTTATTTTTTTTTAATATTCAAATTATATTCAAATATTTAATGCTCAAATGCAGCCTGTTATTAATATGTACTACACTAATCATGCTTATGCATAGGTCAATGCCACTATCAGCATGTGGTTGTTGTTACAAGTTCTGTCCACTAGACGGACTACCAACATTAGCCTGGCCTTGAAGGGGACCTACGTCATGGCGCATTCAACCCGCTCTCACGCCAGTTTGTGAAATGGTCACATTATTTTGATTTATTGATTCATGTACAGGTCAAGATTTTCTCGTTTATTTCGTGTACAGGTCACGATTTTCTTGTTTTTTTTGTGTACAGGTCACGATTTTCGAACGTGACCATTTCACGAACTGCCAGGACAATGGGCTGCTCTGGGGGACGCAACAACGGGGAAATAAAACGCCACAACGGGGAAATGGAACGCCACACACCGGCGACAACAACGGGACGGACCACCACAAGCGAGACGCGATCCCCAGGCGCAGGGACACGATCCGCGGTCTCTGTGGAAGGCAACAACGGGGAAATGAGACGCCACACACCGGCCACAACAACGGGACGGTTGTGGTTAGGAAAAGAAGAACCGGGAAAGAAACGTCACATGCAGGAGACGCTGACAACAACGGGACGGTTGTGGTTAGGAAGACAATAACGCGGAAAGGAACTGCCACACGCGGAACGCGATCCCCGGTCTCCGGGGTGAAAGTCCTGTGTTGTTTGACCCAGCCACCACCCCAACCAACCTCCCTGCGTGGATTTTCGCCTTCTCAGTACTACTCACTACCGTCATCGTTCTGTGATCACAAAATATGCTTCCCATTGAAATACATTACTTTAAAATTTGTGCTCACCACACAAAAATAACGACATGAACGTGTCCTGAACACAAATCAATAGTTTCAATAACGTGATCATTTCACGAACGACGACTGGGCTGGGCGCACTGCATTTCATGCACGCCACTTTGTTTACATTTATTTTCCACCAAGAGCAAACAGCGACAAACACAAATCAACAGAGATTAGCACAATGACATCATGTTAGAAAGCACAGCCGAAACGATCCGTCATAAACAAAGTAACAATAGTGTTAGCCACGATGCTAACGGCATTGCTAAGCCAAACGGTGCTGTGACTACTATTTTAGTGATTAATAAACAACCTGTTTCTTACAGATTGTCAAGTTACTGAGAATACAGCTATTAGAAGGTAATATTTGACGTCAAAGCTAACTCTGACAGCTGTAGGGCAGCTAACATTAACTTTACCTGTTTCCATTAAGCTCCCAGCTAAGCTAACGTTACTATAACACGCAGTTAGGAAACAAGAACGAGCTAACTAATGATACCATAAGCATTTTGACTTGGTGGATGTCTATTTTAAAGTTAAATGTTAAAACTATTTCCCATCCTTCTTCCGAATTCAAGCCGCAGCCTGTTCCCTCCTGTACTAATGTTACTCGGTACATGACGTTAGCTCCGTGATGTTAAGACCTCACAATGCCTTGTGTTTCTCACTCCCGCTAACCCATTGTTCATCAGATGTGACATGCCAAAAGCATTTCGTTTTCACATATGGGTAGGCCAAGGCGAGAAAAGGGAGATTAGCTAGCTATCGTTAGCCAACATATATATGTTTTTTTTAAATCACATTGAATAGTATTTTCAGCATTCGAATAGTATTGATTTTTTTACTATTCAAATTACATTTGAGTTTCAGAATTTGTTCCAACAGCCCTACTACAAAGATTGCCACCTTTTTACTTTTTCAACTTTTAAGAGTTTTATTATGAAACTGCTCCAGATCTTACAAATGACTGCAGACTACATCACTACTTTGGAAAGAGAAAAGAATTCCAAGAAAATATTCCTACTACTTTACTGTAATACACTTTATCCCATCACCATGAAGATTGTACGTCCTTTTTGCTTTTTCAACACTGTTTAAAATGAAGCGCTGCAGCGTAAGACTGGATTTGAAAGGTTAGTGAGTTGTTGGTGTTGCTTAATACAATTAAACTTGAAATATCAACTGGTTGAAAGAAGTACCAGAAACCTCAGGCTGAGCAGCTTCCTAATTGGGCAATTAGTGCCATATTAAGGGGCACGGTGATATATTTGGGGTAATTTATCACAGTGAGACAATGCACAACCAGACAAGAGCAAGAAATTAGGTGATTATGCAAATGTTGCAAATGTTGTCTCTGTTGAAATGTGTATGTATGCGTGCAAGTTGGTTTTGTACGTACAGCATGTGCATATTTGTGTGTTGTGTGCTAGAAATCAGGGGTCTCATCTATACACTCAGACATTTATGTGGTATTTGTGTTGGCCTTTTCTGTGGGCGCCAGACTGGCTGAGGTCTTGTGGTATGGATGGTGTCTTTGTCAACCCTGCTTAGCAGTCTGTCAAAATACCAGACACAGCTATCTGCAGTCACTCGCACGCACGCACGCACGCACGCACGCACACGCACACACGCACGCGTCTGGTGTGGAGGACTCGAACAATAAGATGTTTTCAGATCTACTTTCTCCTGCTTGTTAAAGGAAAACTATGATTTACTAAAACTTGGATTTTATTGTCATGGGTCCGACCACTGATTCTATGTCTTGTGCAATGATAGTGTTGCACTCACTAAACTGTGCACACAGGTTGTAAATGGTTGTTTTGAAATTTGTTTAAAATCTATGGAAAATTCTGCATCCACAGATTCTGTGTGGCCCTGCTAATAATTGATCAATGCACAGAAAAACTGTGGCTGAACACAACTATGGCGAACATGGTAGGTTAAATTTGAACCAGGAGGTCGGTCTGTAAACTTTGACAGATGTTAGCATGGATGGTACTCATTTTACCATTTGGCTTAATTTCTCTTCCAAATAAGTTTGAATATAGTGTTGTTTATGAATTTTTTTTTTAAACCTATATTATTGTCAGACTGCTTTTGTTTCTTGCCCCAGTTAACCTATCTTTGGCAATGTTTCTGTGTTCCCAGATCTGAGGGATTACTTTGTGAACCCAACGTCCATAGCAGATCGAAAATAATACCCAAGTTGCATTAACCCGTAGGTTTTCCTTTAAGGGATGTTATAACATCTATTTCATCCATACAATCTTACAAACATTTTGGTAGCAAGCCTGTCAGTACTTTTTCAATATTGCTTCAAAAGAACCATAACCCCTATTTTCCACCAGGCACTTCTGCACTGCGTTCCGGGCGTGTTGCGACCCCCGCGAGCAATCGCCATTCAAGTCACTGCTTGATAATCCACCAGTCGCGCCGCAGCGCCTCCCAGAATATGCGTCAAGCGTGTCTCCGCTCCGTTAAATATACACAGCAGGTCTATTTTCGCACGAGCTGTTTGGACAGCCGGGCAGGAAGTGAAACGGCGAGACTATCCAGTCAATTTACCAAAAGACACCCCCCCCCCCCAGTATCAAGGTCTCCTCTACAACACCATGGACGACGAGAGAGTCATCTTGGAGGTGGAAAAACATAATAAGACATCACATATCCATTTTATGGACACCAGAAATGGGAAGGTATGGAGTTTAATTGCAGGAGTGCTTGGAGTAGAAGGTAGATACTAGCTAAATAAACTCTGGATTGTTCTGTAAAGCACTTGTGGAGACAATAAAATCTGCAAATCGGGCAGAAAGACGCTCTGCTCCTGAGACGCTCCCGGTGTGGTACGGCGCATGTCAGAGGACAGAACAAAACCGGGGCGCAGCAGGAAACGCAGCACAGATGCGCCCGGTGGAAAATCGGGGTAACACCACGCATTTACGGATTATTATGATGTAAATGCAAGAGTGAGTTAGGGGCCATCCACACGGAAAAGTTTTTTTGTGCACATCTTTTGCATCATTTGGGCCGACCGTCCAAACGAATCCTGAAAACGCACTTTTTTGAAACCTGGTCTCGGTGAAAAAATTCGAAAACGGCTCTCGTTTGGCTTCGTTTCGACGGCGAATACGAATACGTCCGTATCGATGATGTCATCGCCACCCCCCTCGACCTCTAACCCACCCCCCTAGTGCTAGTGCACGCTACGGCCACACACGACTGCGGTGAAGCTAAGCGAGCATATCCCATCTCCATGGTCAAACCAGCTCACTTCATCTAAATACTTTGTCTCTGCTCCCTGACACTTCCCTCTGCCCTGCCGGTCCTGGATTCTACACAAGATATATTGCTAACGTTATGTAGCCAACGTTAAACATCGCTAAAGTAGCTGACGTTAGCTGCTATGGTTGTTTATAAAGTGGAAGTAGACAGTTTATCAACTAGCTAGCTAATCTGTCTGCTTATCAACTCCTTGAACGGATTATAGTAACTTTTACCACGGCTTATTGTAGAAAGGCTACCGCCAGAAAACCGTAGATTATCAAAAAGACATCATTCATGGATCATTGATGTTTGTTTGACTGCCGATGTTAGCTGGCAGAGCTAACGTTAGCGCGGACGTGGCCTTAGCCTCAACAGCAGGTTTACCCATCTCTATGTGCCAATGAGCTGCTCAGAACAGAAGATGATGTGGATCCTGTTGTGACATTACAGCCTACAGAGTACTTGCTGGAAAATACTCAGAAATGAGGCGACATTATGCACAAGGGATTACAGTGAGGTGAGTAGCTGCAGTTTAATAAGAGTAGCAGGAACATTTCTGTAAAGGTCTTATGTCAACACACACAGAGGCCTAACAGGGTCTCTGTTATTATCAAGCCGTGTCATCTGCCGCTCCCATCCGGCTGCGGAAACCTTTAAGTTGCCTCGTCTTTCAACTCTTTCTGCCCCCCCCACCCCCCCTCGAACCCTGAGTCGCTGTGATAAAAATCAACGTCCCAACAGATTTCTTTCTTTGAAATCTAAAGCGGGGGGGGGGGGATTTTTTCTGTAAATTGTTGCCTACAGCGAACTGAATCTTATTCAAAACATGTAGGGAATGATAAAATAAAAAAAAAAACAGTAGATGATGCCAGGCGTGTGAAGCTCAGCCAGGAGTGAGTAAAAGTGAGCTTAGCTGACAAATCCCCAAGCAGCGTGGAGATGACGGCACAGATAAATCTCTATCAACTGTCTCTAACGGGAGCCGCTGCCAAACATCCAGGTGAAGATGCGTCAGATAGATCAGAATCTCAGAATTAGAGAAGCATGCTCGACATGAAAGCCGCCGCCGACGGTTAAGGGCTAAATAAATCAGACTACAAATACTGCCAACGGGGAAACTTCTTATCTTGTATTTCACTGAGTGAGTCAACAGAGCAGTGATGTGTAAGTCGCAGATCTATGACTATAGAAACAATAGAGTTGAAGAAAAGCCAGCTAAAATTGAGATGCAATCGTTTCATCTGCCGGCAGAAGTTAAGCATTCCATTTACCTCGGAACTCGGAAGCCAGAGCTGGGAATGATGTCACACCCGAGTTAGTCTATAGCCACGACGTTCCACTCCCGGGATTGCACTCGTTCTGCCTTTAAATGCACACATGTTCCACCAAAACAAGTTCTTTCCCAAGGCTATTTAGCAGCAGCACCGTGGCTCCGCTCGGCGCTTAGCACCGGCCAAGACGATTGTGATTGGTTTAAAGAAATGCCGATAAACCAGAGCACGTTTTTCTCCCATCCCGGAATGCTGTGTGGACTAGCCAGACCCTCCTCAGACTACACCCGAGTTGACTGCGTTCCATTTAACAAGTCGGATTTTCACTGTGGGGTTAGCTCTAGCCAGGTAATCGGCCGACCGTCGACAGAAAAGCCAGTCGGAATGATCAGTCGCGTCCCCGAGGTCCAAAAAACTGCCTCGGAACACAGAGGCGACACCGACTTGAGAAACGTAATACGTCTCCATAGCAGCAGGCGGCGCTACTCTGTATTGTTGCCCAAGAAATGAAAACCGGCAGCTGATTGGACGATTTGTTTTCTCCGGAAATTCAAAGCCAGACTGTCATGGCGGCCGTTCAGAATACAATCTCATATTGTACTAAAATAGTTCACTGAAACATGTTTTACATTTTACATTTTAAGCGAGAAATAGGCCGTGCAGTTGCTGAATCTGTCTTTATTTCAGATCGAAAAAGGTCAGTTTAAAAGATTTTCGTCAGATTTTGAGAGACTCTAGTCACGCTCATCCGGCTCGTCATTTCCGGGTGAGTCCCGACTGCCCTGTCTCCAACTGAACCAGTCAGTTTCGGCCAAAATGAACGCCGACAGCCCCGAGACTGACGACGGCACGGAACACACCGAACATACTCGAGTCACTGACCTCGCCAGACTGTCCAAAGGCCGATTATCGGCTTGGTGTGTCTCTGGCTTACGTCATTGTTAGCAACTGATGACAACGCATTACGCTGTTTTTTTGTGCGTGCAAACAGCATAACAACATGTCCACAGATAGAAGTTGGGCAGGACTGTGTGTACGACTGATTCAGAGAGACACAAATAAAACAGAAGTGCTAATAAACTGTATGTTACGACAGCTTTCACTACTGCTGATGCACGGAGAGGCCATGTTGGATTTTGAGCTTGGGGTACTGCGAGGTCGTCCGAGTTCCCAACTCGGAAATCTGAGTTCAGGGGGGCGTGTTTTCGAATTTGACCTCGCAAAATCCGACTTCCGAGTACAAATGGAACGCACGATCTGCAATATCACAGGAGGTAAACTGATCCCAGCACAGATAGTGTAGATAAACAGCATAGTCATCATAAAAGGAAAGATGGATCATTAATAGTGAGGAGTCAGACATGAGTCTTAACATTTCTGCTGAATAAAATATAAATATATACACACTGTGGAGTGCTGGTGATCAATATTAATCTATTTTAATTTGAGATGATCTAGATAATAAGAGACATTTGGAGGACGAACCGAAAAAACGACATAAGAATTAAATTACAATCTTGCGTCTCTTGGAAACACCAACTGTGAGTGATTTGACATCAGCGCCTCAGGCATAAAATGTGTCTCTCTCTTGACTCATCACTCTGCAGGAACTTTTAACAGTCACACAGGGACAAGCTGCAGAGTCTAAGTTTCTCCACCAGCAGTTCACTCCATGGACCAGAGAAAAATGTCTGACACCTGTAAAGGTACTGGTGCCATCCTATTATGTAATCATGGTATCACATAATGGAGATATAAAAGGAAAAAAAAAACTTAGCTTTTAATAACTGTGTTCGTAGCTAACAAGTTGACAAGGACACTGAAGGTAATCTTCATTAGTGCTGGGTAATGTATCCATATTGTGATATGAGGCTAGATATTGTCTTAGATTTTGGATATCGTAATATCGTCATATGGTAAGTGTCCTTGTTTTAAAGGCTGCATTAGAGTAAAGTGTTACTTTCAGAACTTAACCAGACTGTTCTAGCTGTTCTATTATTTGCCTTTACCCACTTAGTCATGAAATCATCATCAAGAATATCGTGATATTTGATTTTCTCCATATTGCCCAGCCCTACTCTGCATTTTGGGTCATTTTAGTAACCTGCTGGGGACAGTTTATGTTCTATAGTTAACAGCTAACATTTCTAAGTATTTAAATTTAATGATCATAATGTTAAAAAAAGTAAATAAAACTAAACATTTCCGGCAGCATTCCATCATCAGGATTGTATAGAAATTATAGTATAGATTAAAGACAATATCAATGAACGGCAATAATCATAACATAAGAAGAATTCAAATAATACAAATTTGTTAAAGGTAGGGGGACTTCTCAGTTCAAACATGTTTTATAGGCTATAGGCTTTCCTAAATCAAGTTTCAATGTGTATTTAAAATCATTTAATCAGTTACATTAGCTGTTGAAAATGTACCCTCATTTGTTCAAGTTTATTGTTCAGTGCTAAAATATCATGGCTCACAACATATCTGTCTCGACCCTTTGCCAACCACATTATAGGGATCACTGCCAAATTGTCACGACTGGATATATTTCTTTTATGTCTGTATCACGCTCACAGAGGCAGTGGACCCACAATGCATGACTCCGATAAGTAGGATTCCAAAAGTTTTATTTGGAGCGCAAACAAAACTCACGAGCAACCGTTTTCCAAAAACAACAGGCAAGGGGAAGTCCAAAAACAGGCAATGGTCACATCAAACTCATGGGTAACAGTATGCAACACGACAAAAACACAGGGAATCAGAAAAACAGGAACACAAGGAATACAGGGAAATGCTCAAAAGCTGACACAATGGAACAGACGATCTCGCACAGAGGTGAGGTACACGTGAACTTCAATACAAAAAGACAGGGGAGACAACGAGAGACAGGCGCAACACATAAGGGCGGGGGAAGGTAACCGCACCAGCAGAAGAAAGGAAGTAAAACAAGACATAACATGGGAGAACAGAGAGACTACAAAATAAAACAGGAAACTAAGCATGAAACAAACACAGAAGACATAAAAACAGGAGAGAGAGAAACAAATAAGTCTGACAGTCTGCCTCAAACATCACGTATCAGTAGAAATCTAGTTCTTACAGAAATACGCTTTTAGTTTGGATTTTAGAGTTTGACTTGACTCAACTGTGATTTGTCAAATAAAACTGTACGAGGTAACCACATGCACATAGAGCACATATTTTATCTTATTTTTTATATTTATATATATATATACCAAAGAATTTGGTGGAAAGCCTTAAAAAATAAGTCATTTTGCCATCAAGACCGGAAAATGGTGTCTAGATTGAATTTATTGTTCGTAACAGGAGATAATATAGAAGGTACTTCAGAATTTAGCTAGCTAGTGCATGAGGCAGTGACAGAAACAGAAAAAGACTGTGTTTGAAAGCCCGGAGAGTGTGAATGAAATAGAGAGGTGGACACCCAAAGTACATCAGAGGCAGAAAGTGAGTGAGTGTGAAGGATTACCAGTAGTAGTATTAAACATGGAGAAGAGGGAGAGACGGAGAGAGCAAAGGGTGAGACAGCTGAGCAAAGCAGATGATTCGTGACTTATCCGGTGAGTTAAAGTTCAGCGGCACATTAAGGGTTTGACAAAAAAAATGCTCACGTTCCTTCACATTTAACCCGCTGCGGTCTCGTCTCCGTTAGCAGAATATAACCAGAAAGAAGTGCCAGCTGCGAGGGTTACATGTGCACAAATAATGCCGACCTTACACCAAACGACTTTTCAAGCGATTCCACTGTTGCAGACTAATTTCCAATATCGGAATGAAATCATGAGAGTCTAGAGTCGGGACACGCTCTTGTCGTCTCAATTGTTTGGTGTAAGGTTGTCATTAAACTCCGTCTGGAGAGTCTTTTTCCCATCCAAACAGGTTTGATATTATCTTAATATCAAGTATTGGTAGTGAAGTTAAATAATGGGAACACTGTCAAAAACCAATGGGCGCGCTCCTTCCAGCACCTAACAGGAAGCAGCAAACGGCTAGAGCCATTGTTGTTTATGGTTGCTATGGCGCCGCGCTAAGCTAAACGCTAAAGAGGGAGAGTTGACGATTTACAACCCTTCTGAAGCGAGTCATCCAACGGGAGTTTTACTGGCGGATAAACGATTCCCTCCGGTTACGGCCGCCATTGTACGGCAGGACAGAAAATCGGCAAACCTTCCCTCAAGTTACCAGCTAAAGCTAGCTGGTAGCATGCTAGCTTGGTAACATTTTTCAAAATGAATCTAGTTGTAGCCTTGCAATTTGTGGCCCTGCAAGATCACCGGTCTTTACATGTTATGAGTCTTTAAAGGAACACTATGTAACTTTTAGCCCTACAGGTTGTCTCATTGGAACCACAACTCACGCTACCCGACGCAAGTTGTAGTTCCAATGAGACAACCAATAGGGGGAGGGTCCCACTACAGGTTGTCTCATTGGAACTACAACTCACGCTACCCGACGCAAGTTGTAGTTCCAATGAGACAACCAATAGGGGGAGGGTCCCCCTACAGGTTGTCTCATTGGAACTACAACTCACGCTACCCGACGCGAGTTGTAGTTCCAATGAGAGACAACCTGTAGGGCTAAAAGTTACATAGTGTTGCTTTAATGTTAGGATGTGGGATGGTGTCAGACTTTCGTCTGTTCAGAGTCTTCTAGTGTATGGTAAACAAATAAAGATAAATAAAGTATGAATTATGTATACATTATGTATTTATGTATGGTAAATAAAGATGGAACGCAGCAATTAGTCCTGGCATTCATGAACTTCACAATTACTCACTCGCAGCTAATAAGGTCTTCTTGTTAACAGGCCGAGTCTATCATGCAGGTGGCTTTTATGTGATGTTTGAATAATGAAGTGGGCTTGTTTTATCCTTCGACAAATCGCTGCCTGTTAACACAAATGTTATAAATCAAAAGGCAAAGAGGCAATGCACCACACGCACACGCACAGGCACACAAACACACACACACAGTATCGACAAACAGGGAAAAAAATTACAGGGAATCAATACAATAACGCACCTGTGCCAGATCGGGCTGCACTGTGTGTGGGTGTGTGTGTGTGTGTGTGTGTGTGTGTGTGTGTCTAATTTAGCAAGAGCATCATGTTCGGGAATATAAGCCAAATGCAACTGCATTAATCTAATCTCCCAGAATTTAACATCCTGTCCTGGATATCTACAAAAGCTATGCTAACAGCTTCAGTAGCAGGAAACATGCCTGGGAAAACGTTGATCTCTACGGATCGATGTCTTAAACGACCTTTTGCAGCCTCATTCTCCCTTCCACCGATTTTGATCATGTCGTACACCACACATGAATACTTAATAAGTTTGCAATCTCTGCAAATGTGGTCAAACTATGGGGAGTTGTGTTGTGTTGGAGATTTTGGAGATCTGTCTCCTCTATTGGACTAAACAGTATAAGCTGGATGGAAAGGTGGATTTGGATGTGTCAATTAGACTGCCTAGGTTTGAGTGCCATGTTTAATGTTAATCAGCTGCACAGTGTAGAAGTTTTACAAGTTGGAGCTGTTGGCCACCAATTACAGCACACTCTGTCCATTAGGTTAATTGGTGTAGGTTAAGTGTTACAATATGAGAATACAGGATGTGCCGGCACTGAAAGGCTAGTTTAAATTCTATTTCATCCATTTTTTGAGGCACTGCATAAAGGTCAAAGATTTTAATAGGGGTCCAAATTTGTTTTGGTTTTTTTACGCTAGGAAACAAATCTCAACTTGACAACTTCACTTTTTGTCTTGACATGTACGCAGCTGACTGTGTGAACTGGCTAAGCTGAATTAACATTGCCATGTGCACTGTATTCATGTGTGTTTTAACCTGTTAAGAGCCCAAAGGCTGTTTTATAAGATGCCACAATTGACTTCTCTGTTTGAACAAGTTATGCACGTAATCAGACTTTCCTTTACTTCTGAGTTTCTAAAGTTCTTAGGTATGGATGATCCGTCTGCAATGAGGAAGCACCTCATTTTGTTGAGTCGATTATGAATATGATATGGACATGACAACTGATCGGACTAACTGTTCCAGTCTGGGTCAGTTCGTAATAAAAAAAAAACATGTTTCCCTCATCTCTCCATTAACCATCTCATCCAAATGTTGCTTTTTCACATTTCTCTCCCTTTTCCACATGGGTTGCAATAGGAAACTGGCAAGGCCAACGCTTGGTGATGATGTCCTTCCCTGTTTTGACACAGGAACGCACAAGAATTTCTGTTGCTGTAGGATTCCGCCGGTTGCCTTGCCTCTGTATTCATTCAGCTGTTCGGTATGTACTCTTCTCTTTCTGCTAAGACATAAAAATGTTTTGAGGGGTGATGAAAGTCAATCGTTATGTGTGATTTGTCCAGATCTTGTAGGTTTGAACGTGTCTTCTGAGCCGTCATGGCTTATATTAATGAAAAAGGATCTAAAACCAGTACAATTATGAAAAGCAACATTCGACCTAAAGCCAACATATCTCTGGGATTGTTTGAACAATTAGTTATTATATAATGTTCATTTTTGGCAGCTTAAGGATATTATCCTTCTCTCTTTTTTTTTAACCCTAATCATGTCATTTTTAATTGTGAGGAGCAAATCGACAGTCGCTGACTCTCACTCCTGACAGCCTTTTAGATTCAGTGTTTTTCACAGTTTGAATGGTTTTTATATTTTTACAGCAACAACCATGATAACTGAGCTCGTTGTTCTTTGTTATGTTTGAAAAACATTTTTTATTCATGCTCTTCAGTTCAATGTGTCTCGGCTCATAATAACGCCAACAGACTTCAGCTGTAGACTGAAAGTGGAGTGCCACTTCAAACAAAAGAACATTTAGAGGTTATATTATATTTCTATGTATACCATACCACACTAAAAAACACTCAACCGTTCAGCAGAAGAGGAAACACTGTTCTGCTTTGCAATAACAAGCCCTGTTCTTTTTCCTTAATATTTTCCTGCGATAGCCCTGACCTAAAAATGTTTTCCAGAACAGATTTGGCTAAGGCGAGATAAACCAGACTCATTACACAGCATACTGATCAGGCATTATGTTGATTAAAAGTGACTATAAAAGGCAGGGTGAAAAGGTAAAGGTTAGTATCAGAAAAGCTGTTGTGTCAGCTCAACCTTTGCGGGCCAACATAAAGAAAACTCCAGAAATTATACGGCACAGCTATGGCAATTCTGAAAGTAACAGGAAAAAAAAACGGACTCAATCACCGAGCAGACAGTCAATTTCCTCCTGCACTTGTTAAAGTCAAGGTGAGAGAAAAAAAAAAAAAGAAGGTAAGTGCGCCAGTTTGTGCATGTATATGAACACATTTTGGGATCTTTTATGAGAAGTGAGGACACTAAATCAATATCTCGCACCCTGCAATAAACTGAGCTCAGCTGAGACAAACGGAATAAAACTCTCACTTTCTCTCACATAAACACAAACCTTAAAAACAAATCCAGACAGGTTAAATATTTATGTGGTATTCTGCCTCAGGGGTGAGGGCCTCCGGGAAAGTTTGGTTTTGGTCACATGTACAGGTTGGTGTGACTGAGCATGTGTGGATAATGTGTCTGGACTTTGAAGTTGCAGGGTGCTGAGAAGAAAACGCTGCAGACAAATGTGACAAAACTGCTCGAAATATTCGGGATGCTCTTTTGATAATAGGGTTAAATGAATATATCGGCTATCTGTGATTGGCCACCTGCGCAAACATATATCGGCAATCGCCACCTGTTGGGGTTGAAAAATCGGGCAATCCTACATGATACTGACTCCAAATATCTTAACAGGGTTCCTACAGGTTTCACCAAGTCAAATTTAAGACTTTTTAAGACATTTTCAAGACCATTACTAATTAAATTTAAGACCTATATCACGAAATAAAAAAAAATAATAAAAAAGTCAGATGTCAGAGTCCGGAAACATGGTCTGAAACTATTTCCCAATTTCCTCATTGGCACTTTAGGACTGGTGTCTAGATTGGCTGCAATATAAGTTGCATGTTGGTCTCATTTGTAGTGGTAAGGAAGCGAACTGTATTTGGACTAGCGACAGAAAGAACTACAACACCACAGAGTTAAAAGAGAGTATTAGAGGTAGCGTTTTCTAAAACTGGCACCATAGTCTTTTTATTGAGGATATTTTTTGCCGAGTACCTTGCAAGCTGTGAGGATACTGATGGTGGTATTTTAAAATGGTTATAATTTACATTTTGTTCAACATCCAGCTGTTAAATTAAAATGTCCTAAGGGACTGTCCTTCCACAGTTTGCTCGTTCAGCTTCCCATTTATCTGCACTATCTCACACAATAGTTGCTTTCCTTCTTGAGTTTTATTTATACACCTGTCCTCCCCGTAGAGGCCATTAGTTGCCCTCGAACATCGAGAGAGAGAAAGGTTCCAGAGCTCAGACATAATTCATACAATATGCAACATTGAAACAGGAATACGACACGATATGTATGAACAGCATTATGCAAAGGGGCTGAACGGATCGAATGTGTGAAGGCAGATTCATCAACGCAACAGCGGACGATGCAGCGGCAGAACTATAAAAAGAGGAGACGGATGAGAGGTGGAAAGAAAACGTAACTTATAAAACTGCCGAATGAAAAGAAGCAAGTGAAGCAAAAGGGATGGGAAGCTCACACGGAGCTAAAAAATATGAGATTACAGTACAGACAGAGGGAGAGATGGAGAAAATGTTCTAATTGTGACATATGACCAAGATCTCATGTTCTAGTCAGTGTAGTTTATATCCACGACGTTCCCCTTCCGGGATTGCTACGTTGCCGCCAGAAATTACGCCGGATGTCCCTCTTTTCCTTCCGCTTTCTTTGTATTGTAATTTTAAACTCCGGTGGATTCATGAGGACTATGGTTAACTGCTCCTCAGATCTCTGCAGGGTAAAACAACCTTTTGAACGTACGCATGTTCCCCCAAAACAAGTTCCTTCCCGAGGCTGTTTTGCAGAGGCACCGTGGCTCCGTCCGGCACTTAGCACCGCCTAAGACTATTGTGATTGGTTTAAAGAAATGCCAATAAACCAGAGCACGTTTGTCTCCCATCCCGGGAATGCTGTGTGGACTAGCCTCTTCTCCCCAAACTTCACTCCCTCTCTTTGTCACAGTATTACTCTCAACTCCTCCCGCCCTCCCACTCTTTTTTTAAATCAGTGTTATTCTCCAACATTAGTTACTACTTTAATAAATTAGCTAGCCCTTTTGTTTATTTATTTACATTTTTTTTTACATTCTGCACTCAACCCATTCAGCCTCCCTTTTCTTATACTAAAACAGATTTTGTGTACATTTGTTTCATGCCTCTGTATTTGTTTATATTTTATGAAAGCGCCCATATTATGCTCATTTTCAGGTTCATAATTGTATTTTAAGGTTGTACCAGAATAGGTTTACATGGTTTAATTTACAAAAAACACCATATTTTTGTTGTACTGCACAGCTCTCTCTCACTGCTGCAGCTCCTGTTGTAGCAGTGCTTTGCTATTGAGAACAAGGTAGCATGCTAGCGTTAGCCGCTAGCATGCTAACGGTTGTGGTTAGCCAGCAGATTTTGAATAGCTCACCCGGAGACTGAAGGCAGGACACATTCAGAAACCGTATCTCACTCAAAACAGCATGGATGGATTTTTTTTTCAAAGTTTGTATGCGTGTGGAAGCACCAGAGACACAAAATAACACCCCAAATCCCAGAAAAAGTGATTTTTTTCATAATATGGGCACTTTAATGTTTAATATGTTGTTTGTGTATGTATGCCCTCGATCACCAAGGCAAACTCCACATACGTGTTACTTGCTGCGGCAATAAATTCCTTTTAAACTTAAAAAATATAAGTAAACTCCTCTAAGCGATGTTGGGTGACGGCACTTTTCCTTGACTTTCAAAGTATTCTGAAACAAAACGAGGCTAGCTCGCTCCTCCCCCCTTGTTTGTGTTATCTGCAGGACAACGAACGGGAAACGACACGGATAAGGTGTTGTTTTTTAATACATAGGCCTATTTATGAATAATTTGAAACATATGTCTGTGTATGTTTCTTGGCAGAGGCGTTTGTCCACAATAAACAGTTTATTGTCATTTTATTGTCACAAAATATTCTCAACTCAAAACGTCCATTTAGTTGTTTGTTTTTTCCAGAGCTTTCACTTAGTCAACGCTTATCTGCAATTTACCGAATGTACGGTAATATGATGAACTTCAGGGAGCAACATGGTGACCCTATGAATTCGGATCTCAAATTAAAATAAACATCTATTCCAGTGTCCATCTGTGAAGGATTATCTTAAGGTTAGCATGACTGTTTCTGAAAACTAATCACTCAGCTGAGTGGGAGAGTAACTCCTTTACAACCGTAGTCGGGTCTTTAGAAGCTGAGGCGGCACACACGGCTAATGTAAGCATACATTATAAATGAGTGAACATTCAAACAGTAGCCACCTCAGAAATAATACTGCAGTTTCATAGTATATAGTGTGAAAATGTTTCAGTGCACATATAATATATGGAGGTAACAAACTGCTTCATCCAACAGGCCAACGGAGAATTGTGAAAGTTATAATTTAGGCAGCAAAAATTGGACGAAGGAACTCTATAATGAAGTGCAAATAAATGTTGAATAAATCTTGCAGCAGGCAATGGACCACCTTCTGGTCCCTGGGAGCATATTACAGTATCTGTGAAAAAAAATAAATCCTTTTTAAAATTCAAGGTATTTTTCAGTGAAAATTGGTAAGAAATGAAAACGGCGAGCCTCAAGTATGAATTAAATTCTGCTGCATCTATAAGGTGGAAAATAATTTTGTAAGAATAAGGACAAACAGAAAGAGGCAGGATTGACTCGGCGCCACAGCAAGCCCTTACTCCCAAAGACAAATGGCCATTTCCTGTTCTGTATACTGATCAGTGTGTGTGCGTGTGTGTGCGTGTGTGTGTGCGTGTGCGTCATAGCCAACCACCACAATCAGACCTACCCAGGAGTGTGGTCTTCTAATACAGGCACACACAGCAAGGACATGCTGTGTGTACATACATACCTAAACACCCACACCCACACCCACACACACACACACACAGACACACAGACACACAGACACACAGACACACAGACACACAGACAATGCCCAGAGGTAGTGGGAAGCAATGAGTGGGCAGCGAGAAGGAAAACAAGAACCAAGCTGTCTTCATCTTCGTTTACATTAGATTACATTACATTGGACACGTGGTAGTAGTGGTAGGAGGTTGAATCAGAGAGGAAGACAAAAAAAAAAAAAAGAAAGAAATATGAAGAACCACAAACTGCAGCACTTACATTCTCGGAAAATGCAATCTCGTTAAGTGTTAGCAAGGCTAATAACAGCAGTATAGTCCTTTAATCCATCTGAGGACTGAGATGATCAATAAATGAAATGAGTCAAAAATATGCTGCATTGTTTCTAAACGATGAAAAACAAAAGAAGGTAACATTAAAATGCCTATTAAGTGTATGATAAGAGAATAGGTGGTGGTGAAAATACCTGCAACACCTTTCCTGATATTTCTGCTTGATTTGGAATAGAGAGGAAACTAGATCCAATAGCCGTGGCAGCTGTACGGTGTCGTTAGTGCCACTTGCTCTTAGCTGCACCGTTAAAGGTCATTTTCAGACACAATTACAGGCCTGTAGAACTAATGGGCTGCCATTTTGCTGCCCCTTTCCTTTTGTTTAAACAACTAATTCAGTGTTTCAGTTCCATTTTGGGGGCAATCAATGCTACTAAAGCTATGAACAATAGGGAAAAACAGGCGAGTGGGTGGACTGATTTGTGTCTACAAGCAGCTCTTTTCCAGACTGATCTCATGAAGTGGCGTATGTATGACACGCCAATTCGTATGCCATTCTTGGCGTGTTATCAAGGCGCATACTCGATTTTTAGCGTGTTTATCAACGCCGTTTGGCCTCCATTGACTTACATTACCTTGCGTCTGCGTGTGAAATGACGCCGTAGCGAGTAGTATGAAAGGGCGAAAATCCGCGTAGGGGGGTTGGTCGTCGTGGTGGATGGGTCAAACAACACAGGACTTTCACCCAGGAGAGCGGGGATCGTGTCCCGCATGTCACGTTTCCTTTGTGTCCCGCGTGTGACGTCTTCTTTTCCTAAACCCAACCGTAGCTTTCTTCTTTTCCTAAACCCAACCGTAGCTATCTTCTTTTCCTAAACCCAACCGTAGCTTTCTTCTTTTCCTAAACCCAACCGTAGCTTTCTTCTTTTCCTAAACCCAACCGTAGCTTTCTTCTTTTCCTAAACCCAACCGTAGCTATCTTCTTTTCCTAAACCCAACCGTAGCTTTCTTCTTTTCCTAAACCCAACCGTAGCTTTCTTCTTTTCCTAAACCCAACCGTAGCTTTCTTCTTTTCCTAAACCCAACCGTAGCTATCTTCTTTTCCTAAACCCAACCGTAGCTATCTTCTTTTCCTAAACCCAACCGTAGCTTTCTTCTTTTCCTAAACCCAACCGTAGCTTTCTTCTTTTCCTAAACCCAACCGTAGCTTTCTTCTTTTCCTAAACCCAACCGTAGCTTTCTTCTTTTCCTAAAAGCAACCCGCGTGTGACATTTCCTAAACCAAACCGCAGCCTCGCGATAACACGTAGTCTCGCGATAACACGTAGCATCGCGATAACACGTAGCGATAACACGTAGTCTCGCGATAACACATAGCATCGCGATAACACGTAGCCTCGCGATAACACGTAGTCTCGCGATAACACGTAGCCTCGCGATAACACGTAGCCTCGCGGCTTTTGAAAGTGGCGTGTATGTTTACGCTGCGACGTTGCAGACTGCCGTCCGCTGTATACAGCGTAGACATACACGCGGATAACTCAAAATGCGTACAGATGACACGCCACCTGGCTTTAGGAAAGTGTATATGTTTACGCAACGTCATGACGTCATGTTGTCTTTTCTCACGTCTGGTTATTGTCAGGCCATCTGGAGACTTCAGGAAGACAACTCTGAAACTAAAAAGCATTTGAAGAGATAAAGAAAATCAAATCCAAGTAGTTGGAGGAAAAATGTGGGACCTCAAACCAGCGGCAGAGACATGACCTTATGCTGTGCAGATGTTCTTTTTCTTGTAGGGGTGGCTTGTTTTTTAACTTCTCGTTTATGAATCATACTGGGAGGAGACGAGGCTGGCAGAGCTGTGGGGGACACTGTTATGTGTTGAGACTGTCAATGATTAAGTCTGCCTCATGTGGTTTTTCTCAGTATTTTGGACGGAGCTCAGCGCAGCAATAATGCAGAGAACCACAGGGTCCCTCTGATCTGGGTGTGTGTGTGTGGGGGGGGGGGGGAGATTATTTTCCTGCACATCACAGTAACTGTTAACGCTGGGGTAGGCAGTTTCTTTTTGACGTCTTTGGGCTAAAGTTCCATAATAAACCTTTCAGCATTTTGTAATCCGAGTGGTCTGAGAGAAGACTGCTGCAGCTACTCTTGGCTCTGTGTTCAGGCTTTAGAAAATCTAGCTGTCACCGGAGACCTCGGCCAATCACAGGTCATTTCAGAGAGCGGGTGTTCTTTGGCTGTTCTACAAAAATTCAGATCATACACGTGCCTTCAGATGGAGAAAGCCTGAATAAATGGTGTAAAATCCTACCGAAAAAGTTGCTATTCATTGGCAACAACTGCCGACACGGCAAAGCAACCCAAAAAAAAAGGTAGACGGACTCAAAAAGAGCCTAACAATAAACGCAATAAAACAGATGTCAGTATCAGTGAAGCCTTTTTCAAACCGTAGCCAAAGGCTCACTGCTGTGGCTAACTCAAGTTCATGTTTGTGTTGCAAGGTAGAACTTCAAATCGTAGTACATCAGCTCAAAGGGCTTTACAAAAAAAAAAACAGGAAAGTAATTATCATAGAATTGCCGCTAAACGACGGCATCAGGATCACAATCACGATTGTGCAGGAGGAGGGCTGGCATTTCAAATTCTGGTGTTTTGTTGTTGTTGCCTTTTCTAGAAAACTGCCGTACCCCAGCTTTAACAGCCTCCAGCTCATTTCATGAATCCATTCAGATGACTTGGAGGACAAAGAAGATGAAATCTTGGTTTCAGTTGGAACAAAAAGGCCAGATCATGAGCAGTTCAAATTGAAAGATGGGGTATTTATAGTCTAGAAATCTAGACGCACCCTAGTGGCAGCAAATTTATTTAGCAGCAAGGGGGGTCTAGGCACTCTCCGTTGGCTTGCGAGCTGGAAAAACCAAATTCTGGTCAGGCCAATCACATCGTGTATAGAGTCGGTGGGCGGGGCTTATGGCTGCTGCTGCTGGGAACAGCGGTCTTCTGGAAGACTTGGAGGTCAGCTTTTCTTTGAGAAAAGAACAAAGAACGGCACAGGAATCATTCTTAAAAAAAGGAAGATGTGTTCGGAGTTTTGCCGACTGGATACGGTCAACTAGCTAGCAACTATCAACTAGCTTCGCTACCTTCTTCGTTGTTCTGCCTGGTTGTAGCGCTATCCTATTGCGTGCAGAGGGAATTTGAAAGACAACCGTTTATCCCGCCCATCGGATTGAGACCTGTCAATGATGAGTTCCCAGACCCAACATCTGGATGTGGGTCTGGCTTGTCAGGCTAGGGTATTTAGCTATTTTCATAGCAAATTGGCATGATGACTTTTTCTTTCACCAAAGATTGTTTGGTTAAACTAATAGGCATTGGATGTTGGAAATGCCTCCCTCTTTACCACACAGTGGTTTAAATTTCATTGCTTTTATTTGAGTTTCCAAATTCTGTCTGAGTGAACTACAGTACATCCACTATGTAGCCACCCTTAAAGATTCTGCCAATGGAACGGAGTAGTGGCCATGGCATGTATACTACTGCTCTCTGCTAATAATTCCACAATGTGTCACATTTTATAGATGCTAAAACTAACGTTGTGCGACTTTATACCTGTGAAAGACGCCACAAAATGAAGATGAATTATAAATGTCCAAAATCTCAAGTTTACTGCTGCTACTGCTTATATTTCTTCAAGATATCCGTGTCTGAGCTTTCTGCTGCAACCCCAAAGACAATGGAGGTGAATATCATTGCATTTGTGTTGCTCAAAAGCATCTCAAAAAAGCCACTGGATAATTTTTTTTTTCTCCCCGAAGCAATCACATGGTTAATCTAAATAGCCTAATCCTTCAACTTCTCTGTGTGTTCTCACTGTTGAAATAGTCCCTATGAAAAGTGTTTACAGTGACTCTGTATAGTATCTAGAATAACCAAAAAAGGCTGTTTAGTTTCTCAAAATGTATTTATTTAAAGATTTGAGGGGGGGGGGAATGAAATTTACTTACTACTTTACATCCAATACGCTAAGTCATAGCAGAAGCTTCAAATGCAAATATCTCAAAACTTGGGCAGGAAAAAAAACACTTCTTTTGGAATTTAAGTAAACTGACCCTTTAAATGTTACCGCATACATTTCAGAAGAGTTTGTCCATGGGAAATTGCTCTTCCAATTTCATTTTTCCTCAATGAGTTCTTCCCCTTTGGGGAAATGCGCACACTATCAAATTTGACTGGACAGACCATTAGCACAGTGCACAGACGAATAGGATGCTGCTGAGACAGAGATGGTATAGGACTGAATGGGGTTGTGAAAAACATTTTCTTTTTTGGCCTTTCATGTGTGTGTACGCTGTTAAGTGTGCACAATGACTGTGTGGTGTGTAATCAGCATGGCACTAAAATATCAAAGCGCGTGTGTGTATGCTCCGTATCGGAGCTTGCATCCCTATCACATAATCAGGGTGTTTCTACAACACACAAACACAAGATTGACTTTAATGGGGTGGGTGTGAACTTCCCACTAGAGGGGTTGGGAGTGAGAATAGAGGGGCAGAGACAGACACTTCTAATACAGACTGTAGGTGGAAAACCAGCGAGGGCGGCCTGCGCCTAAGAGAATGACTACCGTGGCCGATAAACATGCCTGAATGTTTTAGAAATCTGACAGCAATATCTGACACGATATGTACCGTGCAGGAAAATCAACATCAGTGTCAGGAACAACTATGCAATATGGACTCCACAAACATATATATATATATATTAAACATATATTATATATTATAGAGATGTACCGATAGACCGGCCGGTGACCGGAATTGGCCGGTTTTCACGTGCTCGGCCTTGACCGGCGACCGGCAGGTCAGTCTGACATATGGAGATTTCATGCCGGTCAATGCTACAATTAACTGACAACATAAGTTATATGAGTTACAGTTCTCAAGGATACACGCACACACGGATGCGACAGCACAGTCTCTTTTTCCTTTCTCTCAACTTTTCCGAAAAGAGAAAATAAATATTTGTGTGTGCTGTAAAGTGGTTAGAAAAAATGAAATCAGTATCGACTGGCCTAACTCAATGAAAATCAGAATCGGCCTAGAAAGTTGTAATCGGTGCATCTCTAATATATTATATACATTTCTCTAGTGCAATGTCTTGTACCTGTAACCACTAATATTGTTGGATTTATTAGCGTATTTTCACTATTTCCGCTCATGGAAACTGACACATTTTATAATCCAACCATAAATGATTTGCTATATCACAAAACAAATCCATGATCAGAAAGGAATAAAGAAAAAAAATCCTAATTTACCAACCCATTTCTCAGATGAGACAACAAACAGAAATAGATAGACTGTCGGTCAGTTAATTTATTTTACAGAGAAAAGAGAGAGACAGAAGATTAAAAAAAAAAGTACAAATTACAGCCATGGCAAATTATTAGCTACATTATGAGCAGGTTTTAATACGCAAGGAGCTGCTGTGATCTGATGTAAAATAGCATATAGGTAGGTAACGCATTAAAGGGACTTTCGGAAGACCTAAAACTCGTCACGTGTCGGTGCACGGGTGAAGTTCTTTGTTTAAAAATTAGGTTTGAGGATAACTGGTGTAACTCAAATCACAAACATCTAACAGCTCAGGCCTGTCAGCTTTATCAGTTTACACAAAGGTATTATCAAGGGTAAAAAAAATTACTGATAGTACAGGTATTTGTAGTAAATTAAGTTGTTTTCTAGACGTCTCACAAGTTTCCTTTCTTCATCATCTGCCGCTATGATTACCGACTGCTCGCATGTGCCATCTTTTCATCTTGGGGCCGAGTTATGAAATACAGAGGAAGGAGGAATTTTCAATAAATGCCGCAGATTCAATCACCAAGTTAATCCACCAAGGTTGATTTAAGTGTTCAAGAACACAAAAAATAACCTTGAGCACCCTGTGATGTATTGTACCTTTAACTAAAAGTGGACTAAGCGAATTTTAGAAATCCAACTCGATTGTCAGTTTATACCTGCTGTTTCAGAGAGGGAATGTGTCTTTTATCTTTTTTCTCTGGTGATCCTGCCAACAGATTACGGGGATACTAAAAGAAATGTACCTATTAAAGAATTATTTCACCTGTAACTCTTAACCGTTGGCAATGAGAAGAGATGTTAAGATGTCTGAAATCCTTGATCAAACCATTTCTAACCATGAGGAATAACAATATGCATTCCTACGTTTATTACGTCTCCATTTGGCAAACCTGGGTGAGGATTGATGGACGGTTTTTACAAAGCAAAGATCAGACAAAAGTCTGTGCACATTTGGTTCCCACATGGTGGAAAAGGCCAACTGTCCAGACTTATCACCTGACGTACTCTCAATCGCCCCTTTTCCACATCCTCAAAGCAAAATAAATGTCTTCTAAGGTCTTTAAGGGTAACTACTACGGGTGTGCAAAAAAATCGATTCAAATTTGAATCTCGATTCAACCTCTACCGATTCAAAATCGATTGATAGAATTCCAAAAATCGATTCATATTTTTTAATTTTAAAAAAAGAACTATTTTTTGTATGTCTACTGCAATCACATGGGAAAAGTAACTACATTTACATACTGTGAATCGTTGTTTTTTTTGTTTTGTTTTTTTTTAAATCGAGAATCGTTTTTTTTTTTTTTATTGAAAATCGATTTTGAATCGAATCTTGAGCCTGAAAATCGATACTGAATCGAATCGTGACATTTTCTGAATCGTGCACCCCATTTCTTTCAACCTATTTTCCTATGTTTTTGTGTCTAAGTGACTGATGGGAACAACAATCTTGGACACTGGTCTAGTATTAAGCGAGATCGCTGCAGTCTGCAGCGGCGAAACAACCTACAATGTAAGTTAATAGGCTAATTGTCCAGCTTGTATTTACCTTCACAAAAGTGTTCGTTTGGCCAGTGACAGGCTCAGATCAATATTCTAAGTGTCCGACAACATTATGGAAAGGATTTCTAAAGAGGTCGACCTTTCTGTTAAAGATCCTTTTTTTAAGCATTAAAACATCCGCGAAATTGCATTCGCTAAACCCACCAGACTCCATGTAAATAAACATTTTAGCATCGTAAAATACACTTCATTCAAAGTCGACAGAAACAAAATAAAACTTTTTGGGTCTTACTTTTCCAACCATCACAACTCTAGTTTTGGTTGAAATAAACAAATAGTTTACAGATTTACATGTGGCAATATGTTGGCTCGATACACACTAAAACTATTGCTTTTTTAAATGGACTCTGGTGGGTTTAGCGCTAGCGACTTCAGAGCTGTTTCTGGTTAAACAGAAAGGTCTCAAAGAGGTTTTAAAGGTCTATCTCTGAAGGGATCCTTTCCATAATGTTGTTACTTAGAATATTAATCTGAGCCTGTCCGTGGCAAAACGCACATTTTTGTGAAGCTAAATACAAGCTGCATAATTGCCCTATTAACTTACATTGTAGCTTGCTTCGCCGCTGCCGACTGCAGCGATCTTGCTTAATACTGGACCAATGTCAAAGATTCATCAGTCACTTAGACACAAAAACATAGGAAAATAGAGTACAGGTTGGAAAAAAAATGGTAGTTAGGCTTTAATCTATTGATCTATTTGTTACCAATATTATCTTCAGTCGATAGCTTGAGACCAGGCAGAATAATTCTTACATCACTTCTCAAGAAAATAACTCAATAAGATACATTTGCTTGTTACTTTCTCTGCACTTATTTGCCGGGTCAATTGATTTTGAAACATACATAATACATACATAGATAAATGAATCAGCTTGGGAGGTTTATAAATGATGTACTATAAAGTTATGTAGTACTCTGGACATGGCTGTGGTGTTGCTATAGGCTACCCCTCCAAGGTCTTTTTGCTCCCAGCCCTGCACCTACAGCTCTGAATTGGGTGGCCTCAAGTCATTGACAGGTGCTATAGAAATAGTTATTATCATTATAAGTTATACAACTGTGTGCAAGTGCATATGTGTGGTTCAGAGACAAATCAAGATTTAGTGTTTTTTTTTTTAATTGGATGTCTGTCTTGTGCGTATATGGATGTTTGTGTTTGCCAAGAACTTTGTAACTAAAAGAAGGTTTGATGTGTGTGGGTGGGTATATGTGCTTATTCTGAGGGGATTCTGATACACTCCTGACTGAGTTGGCCTGCTGCTTTTGCCCCGAGGCTGCGGTTCTCTGGCAGGTAAAATATAAAAAAATGAAACACAACCACACACATCCTGTCTGTGTGGGTTAAGAGACCGAGCAGAAAGAAGTTGAGTGAAAACATTAAAAGCAATGTGACTTTTAATTCTCCTCCATTGCTGAATTTTTTCACCTATACCATCAATGTCCTCTGCTGTTTTGTACTGGCCAGTATTTACAGTCATGGGCATCTGGTTATGTTTTAAAATGGGGAGCAAACTCGGAAAGATACATAACTGGTGGGGGTGGGAGGTCCTCCCCCATAAAATAAAATTGTTATTTAAAACAAATTTCCTGCATTTCTACACTACCTAACCTCTGGGATTAAGTCAAGAAACAGCCACCCTGCACTAGTCTAGATCAGATCCCCAAATAAACAAGATATATATATATATATATATATATATATATATATATATATATATATGTATATGTATGTATATATATATATATGTATGTGTATATATATATATGTATATATATATATATATAAAACAATATATATATATATATATATGTGTATATATATATATGTATATATATATATAACAATATATATATATATATATATATATATATATATATATATATATATATATATATATATATATATATATATATATATATGTGCATTCAGGAGGAGCATTAAAATCAAAGACTGTAAATAAGAAGTCAACCATTGCTTTGTGGCCTAACGTTTTGAAGCTTCAAGTTGGACATTTTGGAGCCAAGTTATCAGCTAAAGCTAGCGCTAACTAGGTAGCAATGTGTATCTGTAATTCACATGAACTTTGATGTTAATTGGGATGTGAATATTGGCTAGAGAAAAACAGGCTTAAAACAAAATGTACTTATTTAAATGTACTTTTCACTTGACAAATTACAGACATGACTGGTTCGCACGGGATTAAGAACGCAGATGATGACATTAGGAGAGGTCTCCAGTACTAGTCAGTTGCGAATAGGGATTTAGGGCCCTATTTTAACGATCCAAGTACACGGCGTGAAGCGCATGGCACAGGTGCGCGTAGAAATCCACTTTTGCTAGTTTAACTGTGAAAAGAAAGATCTGTGCGCCAGGCGCATGGTTCAAAAGGGTTGTACTTAGTATCTTAATTAATCATTGGTGTGTTTTGGGCGTAACATGCAATAAACCAGAGAAGAAACTGATCTGTAAAAGTAAAAGCGCGCAAGCATATCATATAACACTATTTCACATTGTAATATTTTTATTTGGAATCTTTTGCATTGTTTGTGTGCTGCTGCGCGTCCCTGTGTGTTTAACAAGCATAGTGTGCGCGCGCTGTGCACGACCCTAGGCACATTTTACTAATGCGCTGTTAAAAGAACAATGAAATGCTGCGTTATTGACTTTAGACCAGCTTTTTGTTGGTCAATGGCGTGATGTACACAGAGCCATGAGTACGCATTGCTAAGCCTCTGTAATGATTGACAGGTCGCAGTTACAGCGACTGGTCAATCAAAAAGTAGCCACGCCCTAAAGCATATCCGGCTTCATCGTCTATTTTACACTTTCAGATTGGCTTCACTTCTCAGACCCGGAGGCTACGTTTATTTCCTTTATAGAGTCTCTGCATGAAATATAACAACGTCTAAACAGGAATATCATTATCCCTTCGGCAAGGACCTGAGAGCTTCTGAGAATACTGTATTGTTGTTCCATTGAAGGACATTGTAATCGGATGGCATTGTGGCTAAATTAATGAAACAGGTATGTGGTCTCTCCAGTCACTCATACTGACTCACAGCCCCCTCAACAGCAGCTCCACTGGTTTTACTGGCTAGTTCAGTTTATATACAAGTAGTGAAAAATTTCACATCACCGCAGAGAACATTTCACCTGACTGCACTATGACTGCTTACTGCGCAGTATTTATTATGTGTAATGAAAGAAAAACAAATAGATGTCAAGACCTGAACATCCACTTTATATACTGGGGTATCTGATGACTCGTGGCCATGCATTGTTTTCTGTAGATGTATGGATTAATAATAACAAACAGATGGTATGAGCAGCCAAGGAGACATTTCCTCCCATATAAATTTAATCTCATCTCTGATGCAAATTATGGCAGCACAACACTTCTATAATGCAGATTTGGTCTTAAATTGTTAGAGATCATTTTTGCTCACTCTAATGGAAAATATACAAGGAGAACAGTGCCTAAGGGTGCATTTCATCTTCTGCGGCAACGTGCCGCACACTAAGTGTGAGTCAGACTTCAATGCTTTTAAAAAAAAAATCATTTTCCAGGACATTTTCAAAGTCAGAAAGAGTAACAGGTTTTCTCTTTTGGTAGTTCTAAAAAAGTATGAGATTCTTTCGAGTTTTGGACACTATGGCCCATTTGAACAGCCACAAATCCCAGACACAGGTGTGATTGACATGTACACGCGTCAGACGCACTTGCACACACATCTCAGATCTTTATAATCTTAGCAGGTTACAAGGCTGAAGACCTATCTTTTTGATGTTGCCTTTCTTTAAATAACTGTTCATTTCTTCTACTGAAGTTACATTGTTGAAACTGTATGCCAATCTATATAAGCATATAAAGAGAAGTTCTGCTTTTATATGTTTAACTGTTTTAACTGCTCTTTAATGTTTAATTTCTTATACTGCACTGTAACTTTTATTCTCATATTTTATCAGTTTGTAATTTTTTTTTAATCTGTTTTTATGTAAAGCACTTTGAATTGCCATGTTGCTGAAATGTGCTATACAAATAAATCTGCTTTGCCTTACTGCAGCATCGTTTTTCGTTTTATCAAATTTTTCAGCTACAACTGCATTAGTGGAGACCTGTTGAGTACAATGATGGCCAAACACATGTTCTTTAAACAATAATACTAATAATCAAAATCGCAGGTCTTTCAGACGACCACAGTAGCTAAGTTTCCATCCACTTGTCAATCGAATTATCTGAAGTTCGGTAAAAAAACTCATGCGAATAAAGCTGGTGAAAGTGTGTTTCCATCAAACAGCTCTAAAGCGAATAAAAACCTGTGCGTAATGACGTCCCATGCTGTTTTGCGATTAAATTGGTATATCGAATTGATTTGAGACATTTTAAGGTGTTTCCATTCATTTTTGCACTGAATCGCACAACATTCAAGCAAACTTTTGCGAACAAAGTTTTGCTAGACAAAAGTAGTAGTTGTTGTTAATATTAGAAGCCAAGCTAAGCTACGATGGACCTTTGGCTGAGGATCTGATCCAGCTCATCAAAAAGGTGGAACTTGCCTTTTATTTTCCCTCCGGCACCGCTGAGAGACAACTCTCTTTTTTGAGCCGTGTATCGCTGTTTGAGCGCCTTCCATTTACTCCGCAGGACGTCCCACAGCTGGTCGTAAGGGACATTCTAAAACCCTTAACGTGAAAAAGCTTAACGTGGTTTAATGTATCTAAACAATGATCAGTCATCACCAGTATCATGGTCATATCTTGTCATGAACACTTAAGCCTGTCAAAAAAACTAAATCGAAATCCAACGATTATACAAGTTATCTCACGTTAATGTTTTCTTCATCATGTGTCAGATAACGTCCATAATATTTGGACATTGGGTTAGATTTGACCGTTTTAAGTGATTATGATAAGCAATATAGGAGAGGATTTTTTTGGTGATGATTGATCGTTGTTTAGGTACATTAAACCACGTTAAGCTTGTTCACATTAGGACTTATAAAGCCAATGAGAACCGTGGAGAGTCAACCCCCAGCCGCTCCGCTGCCCTGAAGCAGAAACGCTTTATGTCAGATAACGTCCATAATAATAGAACTTTGGGTTCGAGTTTTTTGACAGTTTTCAGTAGTTATGAGGAGCAATATGAGAGAGAAATTAGGTAATCATTTATCATTGTTTAGGTACATTAAACCAAAAAGCTTTTTCCTTGCCATATTAATAATATTAATACGGCCACTGATGAAGAGAACATTAACGTGAGATAACTTCTATAATCGTTGGATTTCGATTTAGTTTTTTTGACAAGCTTAAGTGTTTATGATAAGATATGAACATGATAAATCTGGTGATGATTGATCGTTGTTTAGATACATTAAACCACGTTAAGCTTTTTCACGTTAAGCGTTAGAATGTCCCTGTCGTAACCTGTTGGTCATTTCCTTCGCGAGCTCCTGATAAATGATGGCGTTTCTTAGATTTTTGCTATCTAAAATAGCCGTTATATTTTTCTGGTAAATTAAATTAAAAAAGTATCTTGTCTCCTCGTTTGTCCGCTTACTTCTGTTTTTGTTTACAGCTGTCATGTATGCAAACAGAGCGGAAATACTGGGCGGAAATTAACTGAAACTTCTTCTTCTTCGTTTTATTACGGGTTGCAACCATAAAATGACCTAAAACTTAATCGCAATTCATTATTTATTCGGCAAATAACGTTTCCATCAGTGTTTATCGCATAAGCCGTATATCGATCAAGAGAAAATCCGATGAGACCGAACGTATTTTCTTTGAGTCGATATTCATAAAATTCAGTCGGATTTTACTGTTTCCATAAGGCATTTTTCATTCGATATCACTTAATATGGATAAAAACGGGTCGATGGAAACATAGCTAGTGTTTGATTTAGCAGTAAGCTGTAGCAGATTGCTGTAATTTTGCAGCACCATGTCTGCTCTCAGGTTGCATGTGGCTAAAATGACCTAATTAACTCATCCATCCAAACAAAGCGCTAACGATACAGACACATTATGCTCCGATTCAAGGCAAAGAACAGCTGCAAGCATCTCTGACAACAGAATACAAGAGCTCAAACATCCAGGAGCACTAGATTCTTCTCATTAAAATGGATCAATCAAGGTGTTTTCAGACACCGATCTGTGTGTGAAGATCATTCAAGTAACCAGGTAAATGAGCTACTATATGATGTCCTTCTCTATACTTTGTTTTTGCCATGGTTACACAAGCTGCGGTGGCAAGTTGTAAAAAAAAAAGTTTACAAACCATAAACTCAGACGGCAGTGTTAAAGAAAGGTGCGCATTAACAAGAGCAGCAGCCGCTCAATTTACATTGTAAACAAAGCATTTCATTTAAAATATTTTACAATTTTAACAATCTGAGAAGGCAAATTGACTCTTTGACTGAACTATTTACAGCTCACATCAACACTAAAGCCACAACCTGTGACTTGGGGGGGGTCACAGGTAGACATTGCATCGGTTTAAGGTGTTACAAGGCAAAACATTAGCAGTGATTTAGAGGACTATTTTAATATTGACACAACACAGGCTGTGGCTCGAGCTGAGATTGTGGATTGCCCCAAACATTCTGCATCCTGTCTGAGATTATCACTTCACACCAGGCTTTGCAAAAAAAAAAAAAAAACATGATCACAGGATCCACACCAACACCATAATCTACAACAGTTCCACTCTTTGGAAGATACATAATATGAATGCTTTGATTAGACAGTAGTGCGTTGGAGCACAGTGTAGGCACGCAGCAGACAATGGACTAACATCATGACAAGGGCCCTCACTTCAGACTGTATCCAGTAAATACTAGCGAAGCCTACTCGTTCAAGCCTCACTTACACTGGGCGTCATCAGCTCCTCTCATCATGGAGTGGTTGCCACTTCTGCATGACCAGCACACTGGTTTACAACGTGACTTGAATTTGAGAGCTGCTGCAGTTCTCTTTGTCGGCATCGTTTTTTGAACTGTCTTCTTGGATTAATGGCGTTCAGATGGGACAGGGACGGTGACATCCCGTAGCGCTACAGCAGACACAGACCTGCCTTCTGTGACGGCGAATCAACACTGCTGGAGCAGGTAGTGGTGACAGTATACATGTTCTTACAGCTTTAATGCAGCATGGGACTGCACCTGATACCGAAATGTTGTCACCCGTCTTCTAGTTTGCTTGCCTGTGTCAATGTGGCTTTTATTTATAGGACAGAACATAAATCATTCAAGTGTGTTTGCACACTTGTGACTGTCTGTTGAATGTGTTGTTCTATCATTACGAGAAACACGTTTTTTGACCCACAGAGTGAAGTTCTTAAGATATTTTGTTGACTTTTTCCTCCCCCCTTCTCTTGTCTGACTCAGATCCACATCTAGAATCTGTGAAATAAATTAAATGTTAGTGGAATATCACCACCAGAGCCGCAGCTTGTCAACAGGCGAGCCAGGCAACTGCTTGGGGCCCAAGGCCGTTAGGGGGGCCCCCCCGAGGGCTGACAAACTTTACTCCACTCCAAGCCCCCTCCCCCTTAAACAAACAAATTACTTTTTTACAATGACATCTGAAGGGACCTCATTCCTGTCAAAGCAAGATACAATTTTGTTTTCACTTGAAAGTCAAAAGGAAAATGAAGAGGAGTTATCCTGGGAGTGAAATAAAGAAAAGAGAAAAAATAAGGATGAGAAAAAAAAGCAAGACAGTGGTAAGTAGAGCAGATAATAAAGATTAAGGCGTTAACGGTAACTGTCTGAATGCTGTCATTTAACCTTAACTATGGGGGAGACATTTAAATAACTTTAGCTAGCAAGCATTAACGTAAGATTAATTGTGTTTATTCTGTCACGTTTTATGTTAGTTAACCTAGCTAGTGGAACTGGAGCCTCCAGCCTGGAGTGCGGGTCCGTCTAGCTCCTGTCCCAGGAGAGACTTTCAGGACTGGGTCTCATTTCAATAGAGCGAAAAGTGCGAAGGTCTGGAGGTCATAGTGGCCATAATTTGCCATAGCCAAGGTCCACAAGCATAATTTGTAGAGTTTAGAACAAAATGGTGACAAACTCTGGTTTTGCGGGGCCCCCAAGGAATTCTTGCCTAGGGCCCACAACAGACCCTAGAATCGCCACTGATCACCACAAGTGTCCTCAGACATGTTTGCAAGTAAATGTGGTATCCAAGGTGGTGGACAGCGTCATTGGCAGCGAGCCAGCTGCTCCAGCTAGAAAGCAGCTGAAGATGAAAAGGAATGCAGAGAAGAAATGCAAAGCGCTCAGCTCAATCTTCCCAAATGATTTAGGCCTCCAGCCGCAGTGAATCTGAAAAACCCCACACTTTTAAAAACAATTAAAACAGCTTGAAGTGCATTTGAAAAGCTAGGTATGAATATGTATCGCTTGGATGGAGCGCAGAAATTCAAACGGTTCAATTACCAAAAGGTTACACTCACACCATATTTTCTCACACGGAGATTTCCAGTGGCCGAGGGAAGCCTTCTCATTTACACTTTAATGATATGAGGCTGACACACATGCTAAATCTTTCGCCCATTTACATTTACAGGCTAATCTCTCTTCTCCTGTATAACTAGATAGCACACTGCATAGGGTCAGTTTTACTAATAAAATTTGAATACACGGTGCTCAAGCTGAGATATAAACTGCACTCCTTGCATTTTGATAACACACTTCCAGTGTAACATTACTAGGACACAGCTATCACAGTACTGTCCCAGCTGTCTGGTTAGGGAGTGAGCTGTGGGAAGAACACAGCTAAAACCTATCATGTATTCATGTAAGAATGTGGCCCATTATTAATTGAATTTAATCAGTCAAGGCCACCAGAGGATACACTGACTGATAATAGAACGAGGTCAAGAGACTGGATGCTTCTCGCATCTGGTATGACTCGGGGTGGGATACTTCTACTGAGTTAACACCTCCCTCTGGATGGGGTGGGTACTGACACCCTGTTTTGTATTGGAATGGGGCCAGGACGTATCCAACCAGTTCTCTTTCCCAACTCGTAAAATACTGAGGCTTGGTCAGTGGCTCTCAGCGTCAGATACCGGCGCAAAAATCGCCCTTTAGCGTCTGTATGGACAGTGGCGCTGTAAGATGACGTAGTATTAAGAGCGACAACGGTAGCAAGAAATATGAAAGACCGTAAATATGCGTAAGGAGGTTGGGTTGGGGTGGCGGACGGGTCAAACAACCCAGGACTTTCACCCAGGAGACGGGGGACTGTGTCCCGTTCTTATCCTGCGTGTCACTGAAATGTACATTTTGTAACCCCACCCACCATGTTTTCCTAAACCTAACCGTACTGTTTCTTGTGCCGGATGTCAGTTAAACGTAAGTACTCAAGTCACATAAAAGCTGAAGTGCAACTTCACATTTCAGATGTTGAGTCTATTTATTCTGTATTAACAAGGACATTCTGGACTGCCGATGGAAAACTAAAACTAATTTTTAAGTGTGTGAATAACCTTGCACCAGAAATATTCTGTCAACTAGTAGCGAAACAAAAGAGCGGAATAAGAACTAGAGGCACAATAAGTGGTAACTGTATAGCGGCAAAACGTAGAACAACATTTGGTCGGACATCATTTTCAGTAAGAGGCATAAAATTGTGGAACGCCTTACCATTAGAAATTAAAACATTGACAGAACTCAAGGGTTTTAATACACATTTAAAGCAATGGCTGAAACTGAAACAACTCCGTGAACGCTGACTGTACAAGATACAACACAATTCATACAAACATAATGTTGCATATGTTAGCATGCACAGACATATGCATACTTTTGTGTTCTTGTATTGTTAAATGTGTCTAAACTCTGTTTTATAGTGATTTCTACATTCATTTAAGTCCATATATTATTTAATGTATGGGATGTATTTATTGTATGTATTTTAATAGTTACAAATTTTTATATTAATACTCTGTAATTTCTGTTTTAATTTTAAAAGCCTAACCAGGGACAGGGGTTGCAAATTAGTCATGGCTATAAACCCGTATGCATGGCATCTACTTTGTATTTTTTATAAAGCAATGTTCTATGCATTTGTCCCTGTCAAACATTAAATAATAAAATGTAACAAATAACAAGCAACACAAGTGTCACTAAAAAATACGGATATGTTCACATTATTCAACTCATTACTTGTCCTGAAGAATCCAGAGTAGAAAGTGCTCTGCGACATTGTGTCTGTTTAGTACCTAAACTGAGGTACTGTACATGACACAGCCCGGCTGAACCAGGCAGCCAATGTCCGTTGTAGATTGATTTTTTTTAATTAAACCAATACCTGTTTTCTGAACAAGCACGCTTCATCAATGGTTTTGTTTTAAAGGAGGAAGTCACTTTAGAAAAAAAGCATGTATTGCTGGACGCGGTCGAGACCAACTAGAATATTTGATGAGTCCAATGGCCGAGTCCAAGACAGAGTCCAAATATCAACGTGTCCAAGACAAGTCCGAGACAATAGAAAAATGTCCCGAATCCGGACTCAAGGACTACAGCCCTGTAAAAGTGACGCCAAGAGTCCGGACCAAGCGCGTCAAAAGGTGACGCCAAAGAAGACTTTTTGCATGGGTAACAAACGCCAAAGTCACCTGAAAAAATATGAACTTGTGCTCTATGACTGTTTAGCAGCCTGGATGTAGAACAAAAGGTTGTTTTTGTTATCTACACATTTTGTTCTGTTTGTAAAAAAGTTTCTTGCTCCAACCAAAAAATATAGGAGGCGATTTAAGCACAATAAGAATCAATAAAAATCTAAACAAAAAACAATCAAAAGACACTTATTTGAAAGGTTTTGCCCTTCAGGTAAAACTGGTAGAGAGGTGCCATTTCACACAGCAGAGGCCGAAGATGAAATGAGCGAGACTACTCTTTGGACCGTCTTTTTGTAATTAAGTCAAACAGAAAAGATGAGATGTCATCAGGATCTGTCAGCAGATCTCGGCTCAGCAGATGACAGTGACTGATCGTTGGGGCTTACCCATCGTAGTCTGCTTGACGCCGCCCCCCCCTTCCCCAGCCTCCTCCTGCGGGGTAACGTTGTGAGTGTAATATTGAAAACTGTGCACAAGGCTCAGATGAGCAGGACAAGCTAAGGCATCTCCAACCAAAAACAAAATCTTTCTGAATTTCTAAGCTCAGGGATGCTTACACAGACAGCCCGGCAAAATCCATCTTTCTGACAGAATCACTTCCAAAAGCTGAAGCTCCAACTGGGCTCCTGGACGCAGAGCTGTGCCCGCCTGGGGAGGGTGAGTGTGCGTCCGTGCGTGCGTGTGTGTGTGTGTGAGAGAGAGAGAGAGAGAGAAGGGTACTGAGAAAAAGAGGATACCCAGTGAGGTGCAACAGAGTGTATGGATGTCACCACATACACACACACACACACACACACACACACACACACACACACACACACACACACACAATGTCTCTCAATTGATTACATTCATTCCGTTTTCACTAAGAGAACAAACCTTGTCATGCACGGTAGCCCTAATTCTGATTTGAAGATACTCACACTGTAGGATTCACTTTTTAGTCTAACATTACCTTCTTGTTAGCCATTTTATGCATATATGTTAATATGTTATTTATTTTTTTAATTTAGGTAAGTGATAACACACAAGATGCCATATGACACAAGCACATCATGAGAGCCTTAGTCAATATCCTCGATGTTCCACGTCCGGGATTGCTCAGGTGCCGCAGGAAATTCAATGTAGGTCAATGTATTTTCACCGATGTCCGTCACCTCCTGCTTTCTTAGTGTTGTAATTCTAACCTCCGGTGGATTTCTGAGGACTATGGTTAACTGCTCCTCAGATCTCTGCAGGGTAAATCCAGACGATTGGGATTGGTTTAAAGAAATGCCAATAAGCCAGAGCACGTTTTTCTCCCATCCCGGAATGCTGTGTGGACTAGTCAGACTCTCCTACGCAGCGCTATGGAGGAAGGTCTCGCAAAGCAAGACTATGAGATCCCCCACCCAAACCTAACCAAGATGTAGATGCATTATTGAAATAAATTTTTCAAAATTGCCTTTATTGCCTGTTCTCAGAATGCAATATTAAAAAGAAATGATTGCATTGTTCAGAATAGTTAAAAAAAAAAAAAACTCTCTGACTCCTCACAGTTTGCTGTCTGTACTCTGTGTTATTAATGGTCCTCTATTCTCCCAGACACCACATTATGCAGCAACATTTCGTAATAACTCATCTGTTGTTCGTTAAAATCTCCGTGCTGCTTTGTCCTGAAGTCAGAAAAAGTTATCATCAACGTGCTACAATATCCTTCTTTCTCCAAAATGTCAACGCTTGCAGTGAAAGAGAGAAAAGATTTCGTCAGTAGCCACAGAGCATTTAATCAAGTTTGGATTCTAATTAGTTTTGAGAAGGCCAAATCAGCCACAAGGACTGAAGGCATTGGAATAAGAATTAAAAACAAAAATAAAGGAGCATTTCCAGTTGAGCTACCTAGAAAGAAAATGTTATGTACAAAATAAACGTTGTGGCCAGCTGACCTGTAAATGGGATCCTGCATCACCATCATCTTGCTCTCATCCCACATCCACTCCTTCTTCTGTGGAAACAAAAACAAAAGTGTAAGTTCACATATTCAACTACTGAACGCATAACCTAAGGACCGGAGGAGGGGAAATTGTTATTACGACGTCTCCATTTTTGAGGCATTTATTTACATTTTTACTTTTGTCTGTCCATTTGTTTAATGTCACAATCAAAATGTCAACACACGAGCACACAGGAATAATTCCTATTGATTTCTATCTCCACAGAGCTTTGTTGTCTGAATCAGTCAATCACTACTATCTCCGGTCTTTCGTTGGCCCCGACGCGCTCAGAGCTGTAAATAGATTACTGACCGTCACACTTGACATTTCAGCGTTCAGGCCAGGGAGCCAGAGACAAGAAAAGAGGTGGAGAAAAAAAAATGCTTTAATCGACCGGCCTTTCTCTCCAGACCGCCAGTTAATTTGACATTGAGCCTTCGACAATAGCTTTAATATTTACCTCATCAGCCAATACAACACAGAAGGGAGGTTCATTTAAAGTGCTCATATTATGCTCATTTTCAGCTTCATAATTGTATTTAGGTTATACAGTACAGGCCAAAAGTTTGGACACACCTTCTCATTCAATGAGTTTCCTTTTTATTTTCATGACTATTTACATTGTAGATTCTCACTGAAGGCATCAAAACTATGAATGAACACATATGGAATTATGTACTTAACAAAAAAGTGTGAAATAACTGAAAACATGTCTTATATTTTAGATTCTTCAAAGTAGCCACCCTTTGCTTTTTTATTAATAAGGGACAAAATTCCACTAATTAACCCTGACAAAGCACACGTGTGAAGTGAAAACCATTTCAGGTGACTACCTCATGAAGCTCATTGAGAGAACACCAAGGGTTTGCAGAGTTATCAAAAAAAGCAAAGGGTGGCTACTTTGAAGAATCTAAAATATAAGACATGTTTTCAGTTATTTCACACTTTTTTGTTAAGTACATAATTCCATATGTGTTCATTCATAGTTTTGATGCCTTCAGTGAGAATCTACAATGTAAATAGTCATGAAAATAAAGAAACACATTGAATGAGAAGGTGTGTCCAAACGTTTGGCCTGTACTGTATCAGAATAAGTTAACATGGTTTAATTTTCAAAAAACACCATATTTTTGTGGTACTGCACATTGCTGCAGCTCCTCTTTTCACCCTGTGTGTTCAGGTCTCTGTTTTAGCTACAGAGTGAGGCATCGCTCTTCTATCCCATCTTTGTTGGGAGTCGCACATGCACATTAGCTAGGTAAGGACTACTAGCCAGTCAGAAGTAGAGTATGAGGTAATTCCCTTTGGGGTGGACTTTGGGCTTTTTCGCTTTGGAAGCCTATTACATGCACAAAAAAGATATATAACACAATAAAGGAAAGGGGAAATGCCAAAAAGCATAATATGAGCACTTCAAATCACTTCCATCACATATTCTCTCTATAGGTTTGTTTTGAGACAAGAAAAGTAGCTGGCTACATGGCTTCAAAAGTTTGGACCAGATCCAAAATGGATAAGTGGAAAGCCTACCTGGACGACCGAAAACTTTTTTTCCTTCTTTCTTTTTTTAAGGGACCAAAGAACAGCCAGAGCTGATCTTAACAGACAAGAGGATAATAGAGTTGCAAAGTGGAGGGAAACCCTATCTTCAACGGAGAATGTTATGCTTTAGATGACAGATGGCTGAACTACAATACCCATGAGCCTCAGCTGTCAGATAGGGTAATACTATATTAAAGATGTCCGGATACCGATACCAGCATCAGATGAGCCTCCGATACGGCCTAAAACGCTGGTATCGGCAAGTACTGGAAACTATGCACCAACCTGATACTTCGTAAATTTAGCCCTGAATAAAATCTACTTTATAGCAGCTTATTTATGTTCTTTTTCCATTATGACTGACCGTCAATCTGGACTGTAAAAGAAAGTTCTATGGCATTCTTTGTTTGTGTTTATTCATATTTCAGAAAAAGTTTAACCTGAGCCAGACAGACCAAAAATGATAGAAATCATAACACATCCATACAGGGATCGTAGTATACGGCTGTTAAAACATATTCAAATATATGACACACTGGTATCGGATCGGTACTCGGTATCGGCCAATACACAAGTTCAGGAATTGGAATCACTAACGGGAAGTAAAAAATGGTATCGGACCATCTTTATATTATATTATAGTAATATTCCACATACTCTCAAATGTATGTACCATCCACACACAAAAGAAGGTGCAGACTTTATTTGTGTAATGAATAGGCGGCTCCTTAGAGGACCATTTAGACACCTTAATTAAGCCTCCTTTTAACGACACACTATTGTACATCTGCAATGCACATCTGCCTGCAATTACAAGTTAAGGTCAATACATCTCCCTTTGTTACATACATGCAATAGAGAAATCCCTTGTATCCAAATATGCCATGTTTGTTCTTCCTACCAACATGCAGGCTGGTAAAACAATTCCATAACAGTCTCTGGCCCTGCACATACTGCAAAGATTCATCGATTAGTTGTTAACTATTAAATTAATCGGCAGCTATTTTGAGAGTCGATCAATCGGTTTGAGTTATTTTTTAATGAAAAAAGTATGAATTATCTGATTCCAGCTTGTTAAATGTGACTATTTTTTTGTTTCTTCACTCAGGAAACTAGAAAATACTTTTGAGTTGTGGACAAAACAAGACATTTTAGGACGTCATCTTGTCCTTTGGGAAACACGGATTACCTTTTTTGAACATTTTATACACCACAATTAATCGAGGAAATAATCGACAGATCAATGGAAATAATCGTTAGCTGCAGCCCTAGTTGACAGTCAATGTGTTATATTAAATAAAAAAACGGCATACATGTTTTTATCGCGAGATTAACGTTCTTTTTGGCTTAGCAAACTTTGTAGTTTTTTTTCACATGCTGTTGCAACAACTAGTAACGTTAGAAAAACTACAACACCACCCCGGATCTAGCTAGACCGGAAACCAAACAACATCCACGCCGCGCACACTTGTTTGGGCTTGCGAGCCGGCCAAAGAGTAGTAGGCTAACGTTACGTTTTGAGTGGATGGCGAGCGCGAGACGCCGAAATGGATGCCAATAAGATTCTGAATGGAAAGTTTACTTTTAAAAGGTTATTGAGGGGGACGGCAGTTTCACGCATACACAGCCTGTACTCCACAGAGAACCCCAACTGGAACTGCTGCAGGGTGCAAACGCTGTCTCATTAACCGGTGATCACATCAGTGAGTAATCAAAAGTATTTAGGAGTTACTGCACACTATATTGACAATGTATATCAGCATACGGTTTTAGGACTGTGTTGTTTGTATCGTTTTTTTGACTGTTTTTGTCATTTGGGACATTGTACAACCCTTATTTCTGTCCAGGAGAATTGTTACATTCCTTATTAGAAAAATGTAAAGGTTATAAATGTCCTGCTGTGGCATCTGGTTTTGGACCATTTTGTTTGTACTGTATAAGAAAAGTGTAAGTGTTACATCTCAGTTAGGTTAGGTACTTGGAGGAATTGTGCAATAATGACAGATTCATACATTTTTATTTTGTTTACAGTAAATAAATAATAAACAATTACAAATCTTAAAGTCAAGTTCATAAAGTAACTTTCTTTGCATTCATTTGATTCCCAATCAAGATACCCTGGTAAGAATTGCTTTCCATCGTTAATATGTACTTAAAAACATTTCTGAAATGCAAAATAATACAATTTTATTCATGTGATAAAACACGCGATTAACTATAGAAATTTTGCTATTAATCGTGATTAAAAAAAATTATCGTTTGACCGCCCTATTAAATATATTAAATACACTTTAGAGGAGCAGAGTCCAGCAGAGCAGCCACGAACCTGGAAAAAAGTGTATAGTTTCCAGTCCAGATTAATGAATAGAGATGAAAAAAATGAAAGTGTGGTGAGGAGAACTGACGGCATGACCAAGTGATTTTTTTTCTTTGTTTCCATCCACCTGTCAGACTTCCTGTGGTTCTCGGCAGCTGAAGTCGACTGAAGTCTGTCTCTGTGGATTACAGCTGTCAGCACACCTGGAAACCCAGACCCACTGGTCTCAGCGCTCCCTTCCTCCAGTTTCTTCAGGTCTTCTCTTCGCTCTTTTCTCTCGCTCCGCTCTTTTTCATTCCGTCTCTTTACTCTTTCTGGCACCTGTGCCTCTTTCCTCCCACATCTTCCCCCATACTTTCGATTCCTCTCAGGCCCTTTGTCCTCCCTCACAAAAATGTCTCCATTCTCACCTCTGTCTGCCGTCTAATCAAGACGAGAATCGATCCCCACCTCCTGCCACATACAGGACGCAGGAAATGGATCTGGAATGGTGCCCGTTTTAGCACAAAGAAAAACCCACAGCATGATTCAAACAGAATAGGTTTAAATAACTGCACAGGTTGCAAGGCTGCAACATTTTCTTAAAGGGAAGACCCCTAATCCCCCCACCAAATATTTGCACTTAAAGGTGCCCTGCCACACAAAACCGTTTTTACTTGCATTTTTTGAAATATGATAGGTCCATATGTGTTTGTGTTATGTTGTGAATGTGAAAATGAACTGCTACCTCCTCTGTCAGCTCTAGCTGCTGAAAAGAAATAAGAGTCGAAATCAGGCCAATTACAAAAGCTGGTCAGTCTGACATCATACTGCCTGAGCTCATTACTATTCATGAGCTCACCCAGTTGCTCACCCAGTTGGTAAAGGATGCTGATAGCCAGGCTCTCATTGGCCAGCTGTTAGCCAATTAGATTCAAACAGCTTAGCTTGTTGAATAATAATGAGAACTGGCAGAAATCGAGCTGAGTCTTCCTGTAGGCTTTCTAAACCACGCTAGAATGGCTTGAAACATGGTAACCAAGGCTTTTTTTCCACAAAATATGTTACAGAGTCCATGGTAGAACTTCAGACATTACCACAAAGTAATGAAATATGTGTAGCAGGGCACCTTTAAGTCTTCCACAAACCTAGGGAAACACTGGTAGGGACTACAGTCCAGGGTGGACCAGGAATGGAGTGTGGACTGGTAGATTGGAGATGTGCCCTTGAGTACGGCACAGAAAACCCAACTGCTCGGAGACTATGGCAGCCCACAAGAGAACCTTTAATAGAGGAGAGAGGATAGATCTAACAACAAAAAGGGTCACTCACTTTTTTCTTTTTCCTCAAGGCGACTTTGACGCCGTCTACAGACACCACGATGTTGACCTTTTTCTTCTTGATGTTTTTCACCTTGAACTCATACTGCAGAGAGAAGACAGACAGACAGAGACGTATTCATATTTGGAGGGATCAAGATAGACAGTGTGACATTGTAACAGCCTCTCAAATATTTGAAGACGGGTCAGTCATTGTTTGATGAGTCATGTCTGGAGGCAGAAAAAAAGAAACACGATATAGCTAACAGACAGTATCAGACTATGATTTAAGGAATGTCCATTTACATATTTTGTTCACGGTTTCAAACACAGCTCTTTGTGTTGAACAAAGAATTTGCAACATCCATGTTAACATGTGGTTAAAGCCACAGTATTCTCTGTGTTAAAGGGGATTGTTACACCAACAGATGACCAGGGACAATGTGATGTTTGCTTTCAGAAAGTGAGCAGTGAGCGAGTCAGAGATACTAGAGTTTTTGTAGCTTAAAATTAAAAACATGTAAACACGAAAGACCTTCAAGATCACCCATGGATACAATGACATCATTTGAAAAATGGTTTCCAGATTTTTTTTTTTAAATCCTGTCCTTATTCACTAATTTCACTGTTAAGTAGTATCATCTGTATATCCCTGTGGTAAAAATTAGTTGCCACAGCATTTCAGTAGCAATACAAAAAAGCATATTTTTGATACCAGTATTTTTTCTCAGTGACAAAACTTAAACAAACGTCTTATATGCATCAGGGTAGGGCTGGGCAATATATCGATATTATATCCATATCGTGATATGAGACTAGATACCGTCTTAGATTTTGGATATCATAATATTGTGATATGACATAAGTGGTGTCTTTTCCTGGTTTGAAAGGCTGCATTACAGTAAAGTGATGTACTTTTCTGAACTTACCAGACTGTTGTAGCTGTTCTAATATTTGCCTTTTCCCCACTTAGACATTATGTCCACATTACTGATGATCTAAAATCTAAGTGTGAAGATATTTAGTTAAAGCACCAATTAATTGTCAACCCTAGAATATCGCCGCAATATTGATAGAGGTATTTGGTCAAGAATATTGTGATATCTGATTTTCTCCCCATCGCCCAGCCCTGCATCAGGGTTTAATGTAATGTAATATTAATACAAACAGCCAATGGATAACTTTTTCCTGAATAAAATACCACTTTAAAATGAACGATATTCTGATTAAGTCAGACAACATCTGATCAAAAAATGAGTGAACAAGATTAGCCATGTTGGGTGTATCAACAATGGCCTTGAATCATAAGTCCCATCCCACTTATGTAGAGGACAACAGTTTTGTTCCCTCTGGCAGATTCAAAATTATTGATTATTTATAAAACATATTGCGGGCTGGGCATTTTTCATATGTTCATACTTTTAAGATTTAGGAGCGTCAATTTTCCATGACGTGGTTTGACAAATAATATTTTCTGGTATATAAGATTATGAAAAATTGGAAAGAATGTTTGATATTCTTTGTCTCAAAAGGCCAGGAAAATAAAGCAAGATGGTATTTATTCGGATTTTTATTCGGATTCCTCCATTATTTTAAATATATAATACAGGTTTTGTTGGTGATTTATAGGTTTTGCTGGAGACGGTGTAATACATTTGTATATGGGGCCTTCTGGATCTGGATGATATCAATTTGGGGGTTTTTTTTCAGCCCATGTGTACCCAGGGCTTCACCAATCATTTACACTGCCCATAGCATTTCACGCTATGACCGTCAAAATAGACATTTTAGACTATTAAATGCCGAGCATTATATGCCAGCTTTCTGTACTTGATGGTTTTTGACAATCAGTGCTTTGACACAATTTAGCCTGCATTAAAAAATTATTACATTTTAATATCAGTTCTAGGAGAACGGAGAAAAGATACGTTTGCTGGAAAAACTGAATGACAACACATTTCCATCAGTAGAGGAAAACGTCCACCATTAGAATTACTGTAGGTAAAGAAACATTTAAACACTGAAATATTGAGGTCAACGGTTTTCACACGTTCCCTCCTAAAAAAAAAGATAAAAGAGCAGGCATTCCCCATCCACTCTGATTCAACTTATTGCATTAACCGTGAGTAGATTTGTCACAGAAAATGACAAGAGGCCCTGCCGAATGATCATAGCATGGTCGGCAGACCTCGGTCACAGTCCATTTACACACGGCAGATCAGACTGAGGCGGCTTCCACCTTCTCCACTGCCTCTAATGGAGCTGTGAGCACTGGCAACAACAACAGCAGTGCAGTAGGCAACCACAGTCAATATGGAAACAGTGTTTGCCTATCAAATACATAGCAGGTGTAAAAAGTGTCTTTTATTTCATTGTAGGAATTCCTGTGTATATAAGAGCGAGGATATATGCAAACAAACATACAGCTAGTTGACTCCCTACCTCCCTCCCCCACAATCCTCTGCATGCTGCGTGTATTCTGGATGAGTGGGGTGTAATTGAGTTGTATAGAGCCACCTGTCACAGTAGTCTGGAGAGACATAAGAGCCAAGTACCGGCTGTGTGTTTATTTCTGTGTATCAGCGCTAGTTGGTGTTTCCTGCTGGGTGATACATTAATAATGGTTCTGAAATTTGGTCATTAATGCTTCTCTAGCCGGTAATTTTATGTGGAAAAGCAACTGGAATGAGTCAGAGTCATAAAGCCTTCCACCCTGAGATGCTGCAAGGTTGACCTTGTTTGTTCAGATGAAATTCTGGTCTCAGGTATTGATGCTCGTGGGAAATCTGCTCGGTGCACGGAAGGGAGGAGAAATCAAGACTTAAGACAGAAAGAAAGCGGCAGCGGCAGGAAGACAGTGCGGAGGAGGAGCCAACTGAGCAAAAGAAGCGAAAGGCGGGAGATTGACGGAGTAGACAAAGAGAAACATTAGAGAGAGAGATATTATTGCTAGTTTTTGGAAGAGTTTGAGTAGATTTTGAGTAGTTTAGGATTTTGAGTTTTTTTGTGGGGGGGAAAATGAGGTTGAATGCTTTCAGTTGAACAAGCCCTCGACTTGTTCTTTCGACTGGACGACAAGGACGCTTTTTACAGGTCATCTTCGGAATCAGAAAGTGGCGATGATGAGATTGACAACCCGGCTTTTGAGACAAACGTTTTGTTTTTATGTCGTATATAAAGGCAAAATCACTCAAAAAAAGTACTCAAAAACGGCCAAAATAGCACAAGACTACTAAGGGTTAAAAAAAAAAGACTCAAGACTCACAACAAGTGTGGTGCTTCAAATGTGGAGACTGTGAACAATTAACAATGAGATGAAGAGGAAAAAAACTGGTTTCTTAATTAAGTATCCTTTTGTGTTAAGCAAACTACAAGATGTCCATAATATTTTCCGTTTACCAACACTGCTGAGATCTTAAATGAAAAGTCCAAAAGAAGAAGAAGCACTCTGCAGTTCACAGCAACCAAAAAAAGTGCAGCTCAGGTAAAATTACAAATGCCTAATGCATGTAATCAAATGGCCAAGGCTGGCAAAATCCAACTCAAAATAATCATAACGGAGAAGCTGGAAGGCATATTTTATCTTATATTACGCATTCTTGCTTGAAAAAGATAATAATCAAGTAATTGTTTTAGCTCTAGATAGTGACATACTAGGGTATGAATATGAAGATTGTTTATGTACCTGAAGGACATCTGTGCTTACATTTAAAATTCATTTGAATGACTATAGGAAAAGTCATTCTTTAGCACGTATTTAAATTATAGTCACAACAGTTCAGATTTTCAGCTTTCAACATCAACGGTGACGGTTTGTTGTGCCCTTGACTGGTTATCAGGATGCAGAGTAAGATAAAAAGCAGAACATTTGAAATGTGTCGCCTGCTTGCTTGTTGACAAGTGGCTGTGCATGAATAGTCGCAGTACAATAAAAGATGACAGAGCGCAGAAGTCTAGGCCTCGGCATCGCTCTCCAATAAAATCAAGTAAAGGCGCTTTAACAAAGCTGGGCAGGGGCCCAATCAGCTCCTCAACTCTGGGTTACAAACTCTGCAGACTGTAGGACAACAGTCCTGGCCGTCTCTCTGTGTGTGTGTGTGTGTGTGTGTGTGTGTGTGTGTGTGTGTGTGTGTGTTTTTCTTTGTTTTGGACAAAAAGTGTGAGGTTTGCCAAGCGTTCAATGAGGGATCCATAATTCCCCATATCCCAGCAGCTCCCGGGCCTGCTTTGTAAAATTAGGAGTAGTTGTGCTAAAACTATTAAACAATTACTGAACAATTTATCAATTTGTCAGAAAATCAATCACTTTTTTCAAAAGAAAAACAATGCTAGTTGTGAGCCTATTATGTGGTAACACTATACATTTGCCAGAATTTTATTTGGAGTATTGCATAGATACAGTAGATCATATAGTGAAGCCCAATACAGCACTTGAGATCACTTTACAATACCTCACACACACACACACACACACACACACACACACACACACACACACACACACACACACACACACACACACACACACACACACACACACACACACACACACACACACACACAAACACACACACATATCCCAGTATGATGATGATTAATGATAATAATACAAGAAAAGTTGTACAAGAAAAGTGCACAATGTCCATTAAAAATGAGGGCATATATTAAACAGCAACAACACAAACAAGCTAACACAAGAAAAGCCAAAACAGCAGAAATGATAATGATTTTCATTTCTGCATGCCATTACAGTTTGTATCCTCAGGGTTCCTACAGGTTTCACCAAGTCAAATTTAAGACCTTTTAAGACCTTTTTAAGACCACTATGAATTAAATGTAAGGCCTATTATTACATCAAAAACAAAGTCAGATGTGGCCGGGTTGGTTCAGTGGTAGAGCAGGCACACATGTACTGAGAGGTTTATGCCTCAACGCGGAGGTCCAGGGTTTGAATCCGACCTGTGACGATTTCCTGCATGTCTTCCCCCTCTCTCCCCTTTCTCACCTAGTGGTCATGTCAAAAATGTAAAGGCGGAAAAGCCCAAAAAAACAATACAAAAAAAAACAGAGTCAGATGTCAGAGTCCGCAAACATTGTCTGAAACAATTCCCCGATTTACCTCATTGGCATTTTAGGACTGGTGTCTAGATTGGCTGCAATATACCATAATAGGGCTGGGCGATATGGCCTTAAAAGGTGTTTCCACTCCCATTGTTTTTTTTGGGGGGGGGAATGACAAAATTATATAATTATGCTATATATTCAACAACAACAAAACGGATGCTTGAGATAAAGCCATTTTCACACATACGGGTAATTCACTTCTTGTTCCTCGCCTAAACATTCTAATCATTTTGACTTTAGTCGCGCAACCTTGCCCCTATTTTCACCTGTCGCTAACGTACATTAACATCCCATGGTCTCATGAATTTAGCACACCTGTAGCAAGCTCCTTCGTAGTAACTAGGCTGGGTCCGTTCAGATCTACGGGAGCCCAGAGGGGAGCGTCGGCGGACGTTAACCCTTGTGTTGTCCTTTGGGTCCCAGTGACCCGAAGGACAAAAATATTTACTTCCGTTTACTTTGTTGAGAATTGCTCTCTAAACCCTGTTTCTTGTAAAGTAAGTAAAGTTTATTTCTAGAACACATTTAAACACAGTTTAAGCTGACCAAAATGCTGTACAAACAAGAACTAAGGTGCTGTATTAAACCTTGTTTAGAGAGCAATTCTCAACAAAGTAAACGGAAGTACATAATCCTTGTGTTGCCCTTCGGGTCACTGGGACCCGAAGGGCAACACAAGGGTTAAGGAGAAAACAGATTTTCATTGAAACATATCAACATTAAACTACATTTTCGAGGTTAATCGATAACATCAATTTATCGCCCAGCCCTATACCATAAGTTGCGTGTTGGTCTCATTTGTAGTCATAATACAGCAAATTATATTTGGACTAGCGACAGAAAGAACTAAAACACCACAGAGTTAAAAAAAAAAAAAAAAAAAAAAAACATTCTAAAGCATTGCGGGAAAATTTCTAGGGCTGCTCCCTCTTAGTCGATTAGTCGACTAATCGGTCGTTTTGGTCTTAGTCAACTTAGATTTCTTTAGTCGATTAGTCATGTTTGATGCTTTTTTCATGCTGAATGACTTATTTCCAAGAAAAATACAAGCACATCTGTGGTAAACAAGAATTAAAGTTGTGCTTTTGCATGACTCCTTGCGGAGAAACTCAGATTTACAGATCTGTCGATTAAATCAACTAATCGATTATTCGATACAATTGAATGAGTGTTAGTCGACTAAGAATTTCTTCAATCGAGCACAGCCCTAAAAATTTCAATGAGTATTAGAGGTAGCGTTATATACTGTAGACGTAAGAAAATGAAGACCTGTTAAAACTTTTAGACTTTTTAAGACCCCGCGGAAGCCCTGATACTGATGAGGAGAAGGACTTATTGTTCTCTTCAGACTAGTGGACTGTAATGATGACGATTTACTTACAGCGGTTACCTCCATTATCTACAGGGAAGAGAGGGTCGCTATTTTCTTACTACGAAAAAGAATATGCTGGAATCAGACAGCGTATTATTTCAACCACTTTACTCAACAGCCTGTTGATACCTTGAAAGCTGAAGCCCTTCGAGCACTATATTCTCAAGTCTCAAAGTGCATGAATGTTTACGTGTCTGAGATTTATGAGTGGCTTATTGGCTGTGTTGTAATCTGCTGTGATGTTGACTGTGGTGTGCCTGATGGATTGCATGATTGACCTCCACGGAGATGATAACAGCTGCAATTGAACAGATTTTTTATGCGGGGTTTGGCTGGCTGTGTGTATGCAGCATAATATGACCGAAAGCACTTAACTCTAATAAGTCTGTCAATTCCTGTTTGATATGGCCCCGTCACTGAATCCACATCAACCACACAGCTCACGCTCTCCTTACTGCTTTCAGCTTCCATTCCGAGACACAGCAGCGATATGATTTATAATAGCACGGCTGCATCGGTCTGGGTTATATGAGGATGTGAATGCATGTCATTAAAACACTTGTACCACAGAAATGGCTGCACTTGAGGGAATCGCACAGGCATTTATTTTATGTAACTGGCAAATATTCAGTCTTACTTGTCCCCCAAAAGCAGCACCTCTACACCAGCACGGTTTTATTTTATTTATTTTTTATATATTTTTTTAATTAGCACAGATAACAGCTCACAACACAGTTTAGGTCATTTAGGATTATCCTTAATGTCTCTGCTAGATGAGCCTCCTGAATATGTACCTAAAATGCTATTCAATTCGTCCGTTTGTCAAAACATTTGTCATTTCAGCTGCAGCCTCAATCTGATTGAAGTCATCTGCACATTAAGTCCTTTATTTTTCTATAAAATTGTAAAGCATTAAAAATAAATACAACCTGAAGTGCATTATTTTTTACAAAACTCCACAGCTGTGGTCCACCATAAATGGTTTCAGAACACTCCCAATATTCAGCATTTTTTTTACAACCAACAAAAGGAGGTGAACTACATTTATGAATGAGAGAAACATTAAGTTGTTAGGTATTTAGGTGCGTGTGTGCGCGTGTGTGTGTGTGTGTGTGTGTGTCAGTCATTCTAACAGCTGTTGCTCAGGATCAACTGGACTGTATTTTGCGATGTAAGCGCCTAGTGGTTTAATTCAAGATCTCATAAAGTATTATTACTTCTTTAATGTGTTCTATTTTTTTTTTTTTATTAGAAGTGTTCCTGCTTCTTATATCACACTGGGCTCCCAACATCAAAAAATAAAGCTTGTAAGTGAATCAGCAGCTCCGAAATCAGATTATGAAACTCTCCCTACTCTTCACACTTTTGTTTCCGTCAGGAGTGGCAATTACCACTGCTCGGTGTGTGCAAACTCCTAAAGGGCATCAAATGTGCTGAGTGATGTAGAGCTGAAATTATTAGTGGTGCTGCACGACCACAAAAACGAATACATTTTCATAATCACTTCAGTAATACATCAAATAAAGATACCAAACATCTGCCGTTAAAAAGGACATTTTTTACGTTCTGTTTTTTTTTTTTTTTTTTTTTTACTGCGATATTAGCGATTCGAAGACATCCCATTGGGCTGCAGTAAATTGCGAGACTCATTTGTCATTATTTTGTACAATTTACACATTTGGAATTCTAATTCTGGATGTTGGCCGACACCATCCACAGGGGAAGGCTTTCAAAATCTTTTTTTAAAAAAAACTAGCGGACCTACCTGAGGTGGTTTATTTATTCCTTTTCTCTGGGTTACAGTTAACAGGATTTGCGTACGTGCAGCAGTTTGGAGACAGACCACTTCAGTATACCAAAAGCAGTGACAGGATATTAGCATACATATAAACAAAGTTAAATGAAATGAAATGAATAGGCTAATCCATCATGCAAAAACAAGTCAGGCTAACATTTGCAGCCACTATTTCCTGATGAACGGGCCGCTGTTTCCTAAAAGGTCCTGTCCTCCAGTTTCCAGTATAATCCATCATTTTTGAAACAAAGACGTCAAAGCACCGACACAATAGCGTCCTCAGCCAGCGGTGCTATTTACATTCACAGAAATATCAGCCAGGAGAGCACCATAAAAGTCTGCATTTCTGTTTATGACCGCAGTTCATTGGGGGGAGGCTGAATGTAAGGGGAGCAAAATCGAATACTCAAGCGCGCATGTGCGCGCGCGCACACACACACACACACACACACACACACACAAACAAACACACACACACACACACACACACACACACACACACACACACACACAGTACACTGCTGAGGTCTAACAGCAGTTAATGAACACTCTTCAATGATCTCGGCAGGGCAGAAGAGACAGTGTTTGCTGAGGTAAAGGGCACCTGGTCTGCTGTTAAACAAGATATTTATTTAGCTCATTGCCAAAGACCTTTCTGAGAGGATTATGGCGTTGTTGCTGTCCAACACAGAGCCGCTGGCGTGCTGTCCAGCAGCCAGTCCACCTCTGTCTGCACGTGCAAAGACAGACACACTCGGCCAAGCGGCTCCACTTTGCCCAACACGTTCTCACTCCCAGTGCGTCAAAAAGCGACGGGTGCCTTTGGCGTTTGTTATTGACTCAAAAAGTCTCCTTTAGCGTCTAGCCCTTTGGTAATATTTAGACGTGCTTGGTTGGGACCCTTGGCGTCACCTTATGACGCTCTGGGTCGGGACGTACGTTTTACTGCCATGCGGCACAAGGACGGGAAAGGATGGGGTTACAAAATGTACGTTTCAGTGACACAGGGACAAGAATGGGACATGAACCCTGGTCCCCTGGGTGATAGTCCTGTGTTGGTCGACCCGTCCACCAACCCAACCAATCTCCTTACATAGATTTTCGGTTTGTAATACTACTCGCTACCGTTGTCGCTCTTATTACTTCTTCATCTTACAGCGCCACGGTCGAGCTACTGCTATGCCCGGCGCTTTCCATACAGACACTAAAGGGCGATTTTTGCGTCAGTATCTGACGGTGAGAGCCACTGACCAAGCCCAACGCTTGGTCAAGTTGGGAATTAAAGGTCCCAGGATGCTTTTATATAGACCTTAGTGGTCCTCTAAATACTGTATCGGAAGTCTCTTTCCCGAAATTCAGCCTTGGTGCAGAATTACAGCCACTAGAGTCAGTCCCACAATGAGCTTTCCTTAGTATTTGCCATGGGGGGGCAAGGTGGAGGTGGGGGTGTGGCCTTGACCAACTCCCACTTTGCTCGTTTAAAAGCCATGATGTCTCTCTCTCTCATGGGTAAGCCAAATTCTCTGGGTGGGCAAAGCAGAGAAAGGGGAGGTAACCTTGCTCCTTATGACCTCATAAGGAGAAGATTCCAGATCGGCCCATCTGAGCTTTCATTTTCTCAAAGGCAGAGCAGGATACCCAGGGCTCGGTTTACACCTATCACCATTTCTAGCCACTGGGGGAACATAGGCAGGCTGGGGGAACGCATATTAATGTTAAAAAACCTCATAAAGTGACATTTTCATGCCATGGGACCTTTAAAACGGTTTGCTTTGTCACATTCCAATTTGTTCAAAACTAGTGGCTGGCCCTGGCCAATCAGGAGCACAGATCCTTGAGATCAATGACGTGTCTACTCCAGAGAGAGGAAAAGGAATAAGGAAGGAGGGCTGTGAAGTGTTGAAGACAGAGGAAAGAGACACAAAGAGCGAATAGGAGAGATGGGGGAGGGAGAACCAATGATGTAGTGTGAATATGAAGTTTAATTAACAGCTCAGCTCATTAAGCTCATAATTACACAAACTGAAAGTCAAGCTCTCTTAAATGTGCAAACTGTCATGTTGTCATTAAGTGCTTGATGAACTGAAATGCATGTGGTTTTAACCTTCATAGAGCATCTGAAGTTACTCATACTTAGGACTATTTTCATCGTATTTCTTTTCCCCCTCTTCTCTCTACAATTCAAACTGCATGCATCATCAATCGTCCAGCCAGTGGAATATTCATTTTAAGGTCGCTGGACTCCCGATAGTCATTTTACAACATTAGATCAGTAAGAGGATCTCTGAAAGAGCTAATGATCTGTTACTTACTTATGGCATATCTCATATGGCTTACATTGTTACTGAGGGCTTCATTTCACCGGTTTTCTTGTTAAGCTAAAAGTTTACTATTGAAGTACATCCTTTACTGAACTTTGTCCAATTTTTTTATTTGAACTACATTTTACAACAACAGACACAACACCCATGAAAGTTGGAGTTCTTAAACGCTATAAGCTCTCAACTGCTACATCCCCTTTAGTTTGTGCTTGGATGGACCCCCAGAATATAACAACATTATGGTTTAGAGGCGTGCAAGGGTCAGTGATTTACCTGTACAGTACCTGTATAGGTTCAGGTATATCAGATCTTCCATAGCTATGAATTTATTTGAATCTGTTCTTATTGGTTGCAAAAAAATGTTTAAATAAATAAAAAAATAAAAAACATGTTTGCATTTTCCTGACGAACGTTCTCATGGTCAGCAGCCATGGCAATGAAGAAAGAAACCCAACCCAGTCTCACGTCAGTTCGTGATGGCATTACGAAATTAAATCTATTAGAACGTGATACCATCACGTTATTGTGAAGATTTACGTGTTGGGGTCACGTTTTTTATACTTATGTATTTCAATGAGAAGCATCTTACGTAATCACAGCACGAAACTTTCTGCCAGTCGGGCTGCAGCAGAGAAGCTGGATACAGCTTTGATATTATTGGTATTTTTAGCCCAATAATTGCTGTTTTAATCAAGATTTATTCACCAGATCTTATCACGGTTTATATTTCTTTTTCTTTTAATGTTATTATTTTGGTCTATTTCGGCCAGGGAAGCTGGATTGCTTTGTTGTTTATTGATATTTTTAAAACCATAACGCTACATCTTTCAACATGTATTTAGCTGTTATCATGGTATGCATTTCTTTATTTTAATAATATTATTTCGGTCTTATTACCGGTGAAATATTACAGTAAATAAGACAGAACAGTAGGCTACGATATGAGCCGAGCTGGGCGCATTCAAAGCCGATGTCCCACGATGCAATGCGGGCATTCATTCACAGAAACAGACAGCGATCAGCGGGTCTATAACGCCAGTATCGCGTCAATGTACGTAAGGGCTAATGTAGAGCGTTGTTATAGCGACTACAACAACGACGGGGTGATCAGGACCCCGACGCCAATCTTCTTCCAGCGGATTTATTGATAGCTCTCCTCCAGAGGGAACAGAACTGCGTCCATGGCAACGCTCTGCTATGCTTGTTATACTTAGCAACGGTCTGTTATCAAGAAAATAACAGACCGCATTGTACATTAGAATATAAGCAAGCCATGTAATAAATATATATAATCAGTAGTTTTGTCACCAGCAACAACACGTTGCTCAGTTTTGTTCCAGTAAGTTATGCACCGTAATAACGTTTAAAAAAAATCAGCTGAAGACTCCGGAAGTGACGTCATAATTACCGCTCGGTGGACAGAAAAGATACAAATACATAATATTCGTAATATTGATGTTTTTGTCTAACGTTGTATTTGAGGAGTTAAACAATAAAGATAACATCAATAATAAAATACAGTTTCATGTATTTGTCTCATGTACTGTGTTCTCGGCCGGTGGGCGGCCGCAATCTGAAATGGAATGAAGCCCACTCACGGCAGACAGAAGAAAGAATTCAGAAAGAATTCAGAAAGAATTCAGAAAGAATTTTGCAAGACAACTTGTTGACAGAAACTCAGAGTGAGAATAAAACTGAAGTACATCAACAGACAGTCAGGCTACTGGAGTCATTGGGCACTTGGACCGGCTGTAGACACACCTCAGAACCATGACTCAACCAGTGCGACCTAAAATCACGCAGAAAGAGGAGGCAGACAATATATCTCCAACACTTTGCCCAAGTGAAAAGCCAGAAGGACTGCCATAGGAAGAAGGAGAAACCAACAACTAGGACTGGGCGATATGGAGAAAATCAGATATCACGATATTCTTGACCAAATACCTCGATAGCGATATTGCGGCGATATTCTAGGGTTGACAATTGGTGCGTTAACAAAGTATCTTCACACTTAGATTTTAGATAAATAATCATCAGTAATGTAGACATAATGTCTAAGTGGGGAAAAGGCAGATAATAGAACAGCTAGAACAGTCTGTTAAGTTCAGAAAAGTACATCACTTTACTGTAATGCAGCCTTTTCAAACCAGTAAAAGACAACACTTACGTCTTATCACGACATTACGATATCCAAAATCTAAGACGATATCTAGTCTCATATCACAATATCGATATAACATTGATATATTGCCCAGCCCTACCAACAACCAGAGCTGTTAGAGGACGAGCCGGGCCTACACAGCTAAAATATAAAAGGCTTCTTCTCTCTGTTCTTCACCAAAAGAAGAAACTAGAGCACTCCTGTCTTCTTTAGTTCAGTTTGAGTTAGAAAGTAAGACCTGCGCTGCTATCAAGAATGAGGAAACTGATGTTTTTTTAACAATGTGTCCTGTCAGTTTCAGCATCTCTGATAACATCATAACCACAAGAGAGAGAACGGTGCAAACAGGAAACGTGTACAGTAGCAAAGGGCTGTCATTCTTTTGAACAAAGCTATACGCCATAGGCTGCCGCTATCCACCTACACTCTGATCCCATCATCATGTAGCTAAATAGAGCAGGTTTCTTTCTTAGTAGGACTGGTTAGCAATATCACACCAATATCACACCCAAGTTAATAGCTAACTGATATGATAAACACTGTTTATTGGCCTATTCATTTATGGGATTGTTCCAGTGCCGCTGGAAAAAGTCACAGGTTCTCTAACAAATGATGCATTACTGCAAATCATGACACCTCCATTAAGATACGGGGGAGCTTGCACAATTCCACTTCAAAATGACAGGAGAAAAAAAAAAAAAGACAATGGGATTACAGTGTTTTTCTACTACCAAAGGAACAGCCGGTGTTGTATATCAGCCGGCGTTGTATAGCCACTCATGTATGAAGAGCTTCTGCATCTTCTGATTAGACCACACTTCCCAAGTCAGTCCCCAGAGACAGTCTTTCTCCCCTTTTTCACAACAACACATTTCACTTTTTCTTGGCAACCACAACGCTTTCATCACTTTCTCTCTCCTATACACCAACCCCCTTGAATTCTCGTTTTCCTTTCAACCATTCATCTTCATCTTATTTTATTTATTTATTTTTTTACTGCTGGTCGTTCAAGTGGATCTGTGTATGTTCATTTCCCCTCTCTAACCACTGTCATTTTTTACTCCCATTCCCACGGGCATATTGATAGAGCATGTGCCGCTCTCTATGGCTTTATCATATTTTTTTTCTTCTCTAGTTTGTGCTCACTGGCTCCTCGCGCGGTCTCCCCCTTCTCTTATAGTTTCTTTCCACATCACCCCCCTGCCTCTCCCCACTACCCTTTTCTCCACAGACTGGTGGCTGATTCAATCTCAAGCAATGTTGTTTATGAAAAGGCATTTCATTTTCCAAAACCATTTGTGTTTAGGAGGACACAGGGTCCATCATGTTTTATCAATCTCAGCGATGTAGCACGTGTCTTTGAACCAAAGCCAGCATTTTCCAATTGAATATATGTTGGTATGTGCAGTAACAGGCAGCACACACAAACCCACACAAAAGTAAAAATTGGCGTGTACGTTAAGCATCTGCCAAGAAAAGCCATATACGACTATATTATAAGAATCAATTTAAAATAAAAAATTTTAGCATGTCCTTCCATACAAGGAGCTATGAAAAGGCAATAGAGTCAACAAATCTATGAAAACTGGACCAGTCCATCTGCTGAGGAAGATCATGTGATATGATCAAATTCTCCAGAGCAGCTACTAAGGCTACGTTCAGACGGCAAGCCTTAATGCTCAATTCCAATTTTATTGCCAGATCCGATTTTTTTTTTACTGACGGTTCACATTATTTTCATTAAATGTGGCACGCAGACTCAAATTTGAACTGGACACGGCCTTAAAGTGACCCGCATGCGCAAAAGAGTAATACGTCACGTGCAGCACCCTGTTTAAATGCTTATCAAAATAAACCCCTGGATGTATTAAGAAAACCAAGGAGATGTAATTATTATTTACAGGGGTATATATTATATACCCCTGGCTACCAACCGATAGCCGGCAGTTTAAGAACAGAGACGGTAATAACGTTGCATCCATGTTACAGGCTTTACAGCATACAGTCCTCGCATCATGTATTAAAATATAATACGAATGATGAATTACAGCCATTATATCCATTATTACAGCTACAGGAACTCGGGACAACCGTCCCATGAGCCTGCAGTGCGGCTTAGCCGGGTGCATGTGACAACTTTTAAAACGTAACGGTTTAAATAAGGACTATGTAATTGTTCGGACTGATAAGTTGATGTACATCAAAACAAAATGTATTGGCTGAAATATAGACCTATCTTTCTCCATGTAAAGCCTATGGGAAAGCGCAGAATTGTGACGATGGTCTCTCTAGAGTGACGTCAATTACGATCAGACTGTCCAAACTCAGGTCGCAAAGATCAGATGCCATGTGACTTATTAAAAGTAATCGTTTTTTTCCCCCCCACTGTGTTGTTTTGATGAGGCTTTTGACCAATAAGAGCCTTCATAAAACTCCTGAAATCAACCGCGTCTGACAACTTTTGGGTAAATCGGAGCAGTGAACTGACCTCACTAAAGCTTTTGTGGCTGAATGGGAAAAATTGCCTGCAGCCAAAATCTGGTGGAAAGCCTTCGCAGAGGAATGGAGACTGTCGCTGCAGAAAAAATAAGGCCCATTGTTTTGGAATTAAATTTTAAATATCCATATACTTTTAGCCACATAGTGTGCATCGTGTGTACAGTAGCATAGTTGAGGAAAAAGAACAATCAAAAGAACAATCGCTTCAGTGGTTACCAGTTGCTGCCCGCATCTGATTCAAGACACTAAGGGCCCTATCTTGCACCCGTCACAAAGCCCAACGCAAGTGTCTTTGCTATTTTAAGACCGTCCAGCGCCCACGCCGTTTAAATAGAAAATGCACCTGCGCCCATCTTTATGCCCATGGGCGTGCTGATCTTACAGAGAGGTGTGTTCAGGTGCATTCTTGGCGTATCGCTATCTTGAGACAGCGGGAAGTGATCGGGCCATTGACCAACAAAAACCTGGTTTTAAGTCAATAGCGCAGCATTTCATTGTTATTTTAACAGCGCATTCATAAAATGCGTCTTGGCTCTTGCACAGCGCGTGCACACTATGCTACACACACACACACACAGGGAAGCGCAGCAGCAATCAAACATGCATAAGATTACAAATAAAAATATTACGATGCAAATCCGCCATCACAATAGCAATGTGCCAAGGTCCAAACGCGCCTGGCTTTTAAACGGAATGGCACTCTGACTGGTTTATTGCATGTTACTCCCAAAACACACCTATGAATTAATGAAGACACTAAGTGCAACTTTAAACAATCCCTCCCGCGCACGGACCCTTTTCTTCCGCCGTCAAACTAGCAGAAGTGGATTTGGACACGCCCTAAACGCACCTTCGCCAGGCGCTTCACGCCGTGCGCTTAGATCGCTAAAATAGGGCCCTAGTACTTGCATACATGGCCACAGGCAAATCAGGCCCAGCTTACATCCAGGACATGGTCAAATCCTACACCTGAACCGGCCCACTCCGCTCTGCATCAGCCAACCTGCTTGCTGCTCCCTCACAGCGAGGGACAACCAATCACTCAACGAAATCCCGACTGTTCACTGTCCTGGCTCCTAAATGGTGGGATGAGCTCCCCATTGACATCAGGACGGCCGAAAGCCTACACATCTTCCCCCGCAGGCTAAAAACACATCTATTCCAACCTTGGTTAATAAAAAAAATTCAAAATAAAATATGTACACTTACACTTTCATTTGGCTCTTTGTACTTTGGCTTATTTAAAGCTAATAAACTTGCACTTACTTCTTGTTGTCTGGAGTTTGTACCTTCAAGGTTGACAGCACTTAATTGGAAGTCGCTTTGGATAAAAGCATCAGCTAAATGACATGTAATGTAATGTAATGTAAAAGTAACACATGGCTTCATTTCATGCCTTTGAGCATGTGATGCAAAGTTGATTAAAAGTAAAGTCGTTGCTGTAGGCTCTTCAAAGCCGAGTTACGAGTCTGACAGTGGTAGTTTATACTAGTGAGATGTCAGTTGCTTTATTCTTCTAGAAACATGTTTACTGAATTCTCGAGCACATTTGTTTTTTGTTAAGATAATTTTTTGGGGCATTTTTAGGCCTTTATTCGACAGGACAGCTGAAGACATGAAAGGGGAGAGAGAGAGGGGAATTACATGCAGCAAAGGGCCGCAGGGCGGGGTCGAACCCCGGCCCGCTGCGTCGATGAGTAAACCTCTATATATGGGCGCCCGCTCTACCAACTGTCAAAGTCAAAGTCAAAAGTCAAAGTCAGCTTTATTGTCGATTTTTCATATGTCCCAAACATACAAAGCAATCGAAATTACGTTTCCCTCCATCCCACGGTGAAGACAAAAAAAACATGTAGTTTAATAAAACTAAAATAAACTAAAAAATAAAAATTTGACATTTAAAGTTAAGTGACAAGTCAAGTGCAAAGACAGTTTCGGTCATAGCAAACATGAGAAGTGTGCAAATGGCATGATAGTGCAAAGACAGTTCGTCAAGAAAAAGAACAGCACTTGAAGTGTGCAAATGGCATTGTAGTGCAAAGCCAGTTCAGTCATAGCAGTCATAGCAGCATCAAAGTGTGCAAATGGCATGGTAGTGCAACTGAGCTATCTGGGCGCCCTGGAGCACATTTTTTGTCGCACAAAAACACCCCATCAAGACTAACCACAAACTGTTTTCTCTTTGCCAAGTAAAGAAGCTAATTTGGTCCCACATGCAACACTACTACTACTACTACTACTACTACTACTACTACTACTACTACTACTACTACTACTACTACTACATGAAAAGCATCATTTGGGAGTGCATCCACTTAAAAAGGCATTTCAACATCTGGAGTCTCTCCAGTATTAAAAATTAAACTTCTGAAAGGAAGTTAAGTCTTGATAAATGAGACTTTGCAAGACTGTTGGCACAGTTTGTGTCCTATAGGAAGGAAGGGAAATCTATTTTTTTGTCTGCTGTCACAGCATTAATGCATAGTTAAAGACCTTCTCCTCTGACAATTTCTCACTGTCTTCCCTTCACACTTCTGCCTCCCGACTGACCGATCTCTTTTCTTTCTCTCCATCTGTTCCATCTAAGGTCATACGTCTATGCCCATGTTGGAGCAATTCGTACATAGAGATAGATATGCTTCAAAGACAACAGATGCTTATCGTGACATCTAAAGAATTAGATGAAGAATCTCTCCGTCTCACTTGAGACTGAGAGAGAGATTCCCATCAGCCCAATCAATACCGACATGTCTAAAGATGACAATATATCAGCCTTACGTAAGAAATCTCTTGAGCTCATCTGTCTTCTACCGTTGTTACTATGGGTGAAGCGGTTTTCAGATAGTGGATTTTTAATCAATACACTACTTGTTTGTTGGAAGGTGAAACATCTTCCAGACAAAGGTATTGTATGATGATGGATCCCAGGAAGACTATCAATGGCATGGATACATGAAAGCGAGCCGCTAAGGTCATTTTCGAGCCTTTCCATCAGTCTCTCTCATCAGCTTCTACCTTTTCGTTATCAGTTTTCCCTACACCTCTAGTCGTAAGAGCGGGAGGGGGGGGAGGACATGAGTTGCAGAGGCTTTTCTTTGCTCTTATTGAACCATGTCAGAGGAGAAATCCTTGGCTTCCCCAAAAGGATACTGAGACAAACTCAATTTAGAGGCAGTTGGTGTATCGATAAATCACTTCTGGTACACTTTCCTTCCCAGGGCCCTGCTGTATAAAAGCTGAAGTGGCTAATGGCCCTCATTGGTTAGACAGAATACGGCTTTCTTTCATTCAAAATTGATTTTATTTGATGATGAACATGTCGAATGAAAGTGGAAACACTGATTAAGTCAAAAGGAGATCATCGTTTGTATTGTACTGCTCTCTATGATGGGGCACAGCAGGCTAGGAACGTTATATTTGTTTTATCAGAAATTATTTATGCAACTTAACTCTAATCACAGCCAACTGAAGCCCCAACCCCCTTTGTTAGTGTTGCCATGGATCTCTGATTTCAGACAGGGGTCAACAAATGTGACGTGAACATGTGAGTTGGTTGAAAACTGCATCTCTGAAAGAGTGCTTAAAAGGTCCCAGAATTTGGCTCACCCATGAGAGAGAGAGACATCATGGCTTTCAAACGAGCAAAGGGGCAGTTGGTCAAGGCCACACCCCCCCCTCCACCTTGCCCCCCCCCCCCCTCTCTCCTCCTCAATAGCTACAGACACAGAAATGGCACATACTAAGGAAAGCTCATTGTGGGACTGGCTCTAGTGGCTGTAATTCTGCACCAAGGCTGAATTTCGGGAAAGAGACTTCAGATACAGTATTAGGGGACCACTAAGGTCTATATAAAAGAGACTTCAGATACAGTATTAGGGGACAACTAAGGTCTATATAAAAGAGACTTCAGATACAGTATTAGGGGACAACTAAGGTCTATATAAAAGAGACTTCAGATACAGTATTAGGGGACAACTAAGGTCTATATAAAAGAGACTTCAGATACAGTATTAGGGGACCACTAAGGTCTATATAAAAGAGACTTCAGATACAGTATTAAGGGACCACTAAGGTCTATATAAAAGAGACTTCAGATACAGTATTAGGGGACCGCTAAGGTCTATATAAAAGCATCCAAAGAGCACCATGTCATGGGACCTTTACATATGCAGTGGATGGCAAATTCTAATCATACTAAAAGTCAGCATCCTCACCAGTTTATGAGAAGACAAGAAAATAAGGCGCTGCATCATTTCTGTAGTGCAATGTATAACTTGTATCCCAGTACATTTTATATGGTGATAACAAATTTAAGATCAGGCTTTAAGGTTAAGGACTGACTGATTAGTTTGCAATACGTAACACTATCTCAGGTGTTGTTTGTGGGTGTGTAAACCTTCCCAAATCGAATAAAGAGCAGGACTGAGCAGCTAAGCTTACCCTAAATTCCGTGACCAGCTTCCATGCAGTGGATGTTCCAGTCCTGAACAGGTTTTTCTAAAACATAACTTGTATCCCCACAACACTACGTAGTTAGCTGATGCTCCTTGGCCTTGGGAGCTGGGTTAGTAATGCAGGCAGTACACTAGTCAGCCAGGAATGCAAACACTGAATCAGTCGCACTGTTTAATCCATTTCTTAGACTTTTGCACTTATATATTTGGTGTTGGAAAGGAGTAAGAAAGTTCTTTCAAACTAAGTATTGCTAGAACTAGAGTCCAATGCACACCACCTGGCATGTTGAGAAAACTACTTACAGTTGCAAAGCTATGACTGGATAATGACAGTTTAGGGGAAAGGTTAGGCAAACGACCAGTCACGTATAAATAGTCGGTATCGAACCTGAAACAGTGGTGGCACTTAGATGTTCTGACCCTGACTAAATATTTCATATAATATATTAATAAAACATTGGAACTGGGACAGAATCCCCACTTCTGTTTTATTCAAAAACTGCAAAGTCAAAACGACTGCCACATTCCACGGAGACAACCGTCAACAGGAACAGCGGAAGCCATAGCTGCATGTTTTTGCTTTTATGTCGAACATAAGTTTTGCATCAATACCAAAGAGATTCTAATTGGAGGATGAGGTGACACTTGAGTTCCGACATTAGTATCAAGGCAACCAGTTGAGTAAACACAGCAGGATTAAAAAAAGGGCTAGAAAGTAGGTTATTTCCTTTCCTCCACTCATTGAACTTAAAAAAAAAAAAAAACAGCGTGATATCAAGAGGGATGGAAAACAGATTCCGTCTGCATTGAATTCATTCATTTTTTTTTTTTTTTTTTTTAGGTCTGTGCCATTTTTCTGATAGTTTATCACACCAATTGTGTATAATTTTGTCACTTTTTTTTTTTGAAATGTATCTATATAAACCAGACAGCACTGAGCCAAAGGTCTGTGTGAATATACACTACAATTGGGTCTGATGGTACTGATCTCAACTGTCACTTCATCAAAACTAACCTTTTGTGTAAAGATTTCCTGTCAGTGAACGTCTGGTCCGATGAGAGACGCGCTCATTACCATGTCAAAGGCTGCCAGTCAGTCATGCTCTCAGTTCCTAAGTGACACGTGGCAAACGACAGTGGGACCATTTATTACTCCAACTGCCTGTGGTCTCAATGTACCACAAAGGCAGACAAAGCAACAACAACTTAAAGGAAGAGCACAAAGAGAGCAACAGGAGATGGAAAAAGAAAAAAAAAAAAAAAAAACAGAAAAGGATGCAGACTGAGACGGGCCTAAAAAAACACTATTTTATCATTTGTTGCATTTCTGCCCAAAGGTTTAAAAATGACACTGTACAACTGTACTACTGTTGTGTAACAGCAGTGATAAACATAAGGTGGGTCAGAGGCGTTTATTCCCAACTCCAGGATCAGAACTGGACTGTAAGGGCTCCTGCACACTGCCACACATTTCGGATCCCGTGTTAACAGGTTAGAGCTTACACACTGCCTGCGTGACACGCACGTCTCAGGCGCGGCTCGAGCCGAAATAGGACCAAAGCCTAGTTTTCACGCGACACGCAAGCACGTTGGAAGAGTTTCCAGGCAAAATAGAATACGACAAAAGATGTTTATATGTCATTTTGACACAAATACATATTTAGAAATGACATTTTGATGTTTGAAAGTCTCTAGGTTTTGACATAAATGCAGATATAAATGTAATTTAAAGAAAAAATAAATTATATTTATCTATTTTCAAATATTGCACCTGTCAATACAGAACGAAATATTCTGTAGCCTATTTTGCCGTCAATACTACCGACGTTGTCTTTGCTGTAATCAAATCAGTAAATATTTATGTTTATAAATAAATTAAATTGCCTTGTCTTGCCTTATGGGAAACATACATATGTACAGACAAGGCTAGCAGCAGCAGTAGCTCCGCGTCAGACACGTTTCTGGTGTGCAAAGACATAGAAAACGCCACGCAACTCACACACAACAGAAACGCCACACTCACGCCACGCAGGCAGTGTGAGGGAGCCCTAAGCAGACAAAAATGGCATTTTCCCAGCCAGTATTACGCCTATTGTGTTTTTTACTATAAATTGAGAGAAAAAGTTCTTTGTGGCGGCAGAAATTGTTTCTGATAGAGCCATTATTGATCTTTGAGGCATCTTTGAGGGTTGCTAGGTAACCATTTACTGAAAGGGATCTTAACAAAAAAAAAAAAAAACTAATGTGAAAGGTTCTTTGTGAATCCAATTCTTCTATAGCAGCGAAAACACATTAAACAACCCGAACAACCATTTCTTTCCTATTTCAGTTAGCCCCTTTATTCAGCTGTATGGACTTTTAGGTAAAGTTTTAGGAAAGACCGTGGTCACGGTAAAACACTAAGTATCTGTCCACAAGAGTTCGCTTGTCAAGAAGACATCAACATAGGCTGTTGGGTCATGTTTGACCAAATGGCCAATGTTGTCGGCTTTTCTGGGGAGAACAGGCTCCAGGAAAACAAAAGTTTTAGGAGCTGGCGTACTCCATCTGGACTTGAGTTGTTGGTTCAGAAAGTCGTGGCATCCTGTAGACACGCTGTTATAGAGCCAAGTTGTCAGGCTCCACATCCCCTGTTGTTAACTTTCTTCCACATCACAGCACCGCACCACACACTGGAAACCTCAACACAAAAAGAAAGACCAGCCAAGAGCTGGACCATTTTCACATCTCCAGAACACCAGAGCACAATGCCCGAGGCAAACACAAAACTGGCTCCCACTGCAGCTTTAATCACCTCGCCTCAGTTTGAACACGCACGTGTAGAGAAACAGACAAAAACACCACCACGCGACCAATTACGGGGAGGATCCTCTGTTCTTGACACGGTGGTCTAGGCTGGAATAAAATGACAGCGGGGGCCGAGTAGTTACTGGCTGTCACGATAAAGCCCTTCAGAAGACACAGCAAAGGATAATCAGCTCTTACAGCTTTAATTGGCAGTTTAATGAAGTCGCCCACAACGTATCTGACAGGCACTGAAGGCGGACATCCTGTTTGTACATCAAATACACCTCGGGCTGAAATGTTAGTTCGAGAGGGGACTGCAAAGGCTTTCATTAGCAGAGATCACATTTAATAAATCACTCAAAATGTGTCATGTACCTTCTTCTGTAATAACATGACCAGTGGTAAGATGTGTTTTACGAGGGCATTTGGCTTTTGGCTCACAATGCCGTTGCTTTTGAGGAAGAATCCGCTTCCTCTTTTGCTAACAAACCCTATATTCATGACAATATCAGGTATTACAGGGAAAGTAGAAGCTGGGGATTATAAACAGTGGCACTTGCCAACAAGGGAGGTCTGAAGAGTACCCAGAGGCAGATTCTTTGCAGCTTAATGAGATAATTATACACCGTAATGGTGCTTGGGTAAATAAAGCTTTCAAACTTGTAAGATTTCCACATGACTCTATAATCTAATATAAATTCTCTATTTAAAACATACAGTGCCTTAAGCTAGTGGAACACCTATTCTACATTGTGTGAAGCTGCAGCCTGGATTCTAATTATTTTTCTTAAGTATAGAAAAGTCAGGATGAAGTATCGGTTTTAATTATTTAAAATACTCAACCTCCTGAACCAGTACTTTCAGGTGGGGTATGTTGACAGCTTTTGCTCCAGCGTGTCTGGTTCAAGTTGGCACAATTTGGATTCGGGGATTTTCACACACTCCCACTTGCGGATTTGCTCAAGCTGCGAGTGTCTGTGAGACGATATCTTCTAGTCATTACACACATTTTCAGAGGGACTGAAGTTGCTCCGGTGTTGATGTATGGTTAGAGTCATGATAATCCTGTTGGGACAGACTTAAATAACTGTACTGTAGCACTGAACATGCGTTTAGTTATTTGTTTAAAATGGAAAACGCTCCAATTTTGGATGATATGTAGTTCTAGCCCCTACGTGGTCTGAATGCACTTATTGTAAAAGTCCCTTTGGACAACAGTGTCTGCCAAATAGATGTAATGTAATTTAATGGAAAAGTCCACTTGCATTATTAAGTAGGTCTCCTCGGGAATGCCTTCTGGCTTCATTTAGTATTGCTGCTGTATTCTCACAAGTCACTGGTGCTGAAATGAACCCACAGAGAATGGTGCTTCCACCAGTCGGGTCAGCATATGGACATGGACTCCCATTTGAAAAACATGCTTGATGTGTAGCGCTGCCAGGTAAACCTCAGACCCTTTTGCTTGCATTGCTGCTTGCACCTATGCCTGTGACAATTATTACATAATTGTCTAACCGCAATTTTTTTTTACATAATCCCTTTTTCTTTGGGGTTTAACCACAAGCATTAGAGCATTTTTTTTTTTTTAATAAGATGAGTCATACCTTGTTTGGATCCATCGAAGACGTTCAAAATACAGTGCATATTGGTCGGACCCTTGAGCTAAAGCTATGCTAGCGGCGGTTGTCACTTGTTGCCATAGCAACTCCAACCATCCTGAGCTGCTCTGTTGTTTTTTGTTAATGCTTAGGTTTTTTTTATTAATGAGGATAATGTTCTATTGGCTATTAAAAATAATTGGTTCACATAAGAGTGATATAACCAAAAGCTGTATCCTGGGATTCATTCAAAACCTTAATTAGTTTGAAAAAAAAGTAAGAAATATTATTATATTTGACTGAAAGAGACAATTATTATTACTAGTTCATCACAATTATTTCTGGGACTATTAATTGTACAGCAACATTTTGGAATTATTACAGCTCTACTAAGAACTGGATCTTATGTTACCTCTGTTGCATTGAGCAATACGTCCAATCCTGGCCCATGAAGAAACTAATTAGCTTGTTGTTTTTGGAGAAATCTTGTCTAAAATTCTGCATGTAGGGTCACGTTCCACCACTACTTAAACCATAAAATATATATTCAGCTTAGGTTAACACACAAAAAACATTTTTGGAATGCTACAACTATACACATTTAGTAAAATAAACTCAGGCTTACAAAACTCACATCTTGCAACTAACTTACGACTAACCCCAATATTCTCTAGTTTATTCAGCCAACTAACGAGTGCACTTCTCCCTCAGGATACATGTGTGCAACAAAGAAAGTTGTGATAGCATCGCTCGTCCCTTGCTACGCCGAGCTTGGTGAAGGGAAAACAGAAGCATGTATTGTTTGTCCTGGCAAAGACCAGCTGCTCATTATCGACCATCAGGCCTGTCTGGATGGGACGCTGGCTATTAATTACAGACCCTGAAAATGTGACCATGCCTGTTATGTAACTGGCTATCACTTTCTCAACACTAGCATGTCTTACAGCTCTGCGGTATCATAATAATAATAACAACAATAATTTATACTTTATTAATCTGGCAAGGGAAATTACAGTGTTTTCACTCAGTTATTATTATACACATTACACACAGGCCTGAATTACACACACATGCTCAGTACCTATACATCAGCGGTTCTCAAAGTGTGGGGCGCGCCCCACTGGTGGGGAATAGAGACCTGACAGGTGGGGCGCGCCAAACTGGAGGAAATTTTCGTTTTTATGCCTTTATATCTTTATCCAGAAATCCCAACTGTTCCGGAAGTTCCGGGAGTCTCCCGCATATTGATAGCGGCTCCTTGACGCCCGCAAATGACATCCAATCTCCCGGAATCAGGAGCAAGACCGCGCACTAGACCAAGACTGTATGGCTGCAGCCTGGGGCGTCCCATGTCATGCCGACCCGTCTCATGCCATCCCGCCTGGTGCCGTCCCCGAGCTTCTACTTTTCAAAATAAAAGCTGGCGTCTGGAATAAAATACTTTACTACTTTAATACTGTATTACTAATGTATATAATTCTGCCAAAAAAAAAGATGCCAAAAAATCCACAGCAATCTCTATCCCGACAGCCGCTCTGCTGCTGTGCTGGCTGCACGCATCTGTTCACAACGCTGCCTGTCGGAACATTCTGCTTAACGTGAAAAAGCTTAATGTTGTTTAATGTACCTCAACAACGATCAATGGTCACCAAATGTATCATGGCCATATCTTGTAATGAACACTTAAGCCTGTCAAAAGAACTAAACCGAAATCCAACGATTATAAGCTATCTTACATTAACGTTTTCTTCTCCACTGGCGCCTATATGACGAGGAAAAAGCTTGTGAGCTTGTGTGTTAATCATTGATCACTGATCAATGATTAACACACAAGCTTTCTCATATTGCTCCTCATAACCACTGAAAACTGTCAAAAAATCGAACCAGAAATGTGGTGATGATTGATCGTTGTTTAGGTACAGTACATTAAACCACGTTTTTATTCATTAGTAAGCTACAGGATAGCGTCTTTCAAACGTGACCTGCGCGAAAGAAAAAAAAAAAAAGGTATGCGTCATTGTACACAGCACTTCTGAAAATGTACTTCCAAATGCGTCTCTGTCCCCAGCACATTTCAAACCAAACTGACGCCCATGGATTTACCCGTGAATCAATCTGGAAAATAATTCAATTTCTTATTTTTGACCCTCTGAATTTACCGTTGGATACGCCTCGGCATGAGACGGGACAGCTTAGGACGCTCCAGGCTGCAGCCATACCCGCCTCCACTAGACTAGAGAGTGACTGCACGTGTGTGTGTGTGTGTGTGTGTGTGTGTGTGTGTGTGTGTGTGTGTGTGTGTGTGTGTGTGTGTGTGTGTGTGTGTGTGTGTGACTATAAATGCAGCGCGTGTGAGAGCAAACCATCCTTATAGCTGTGTTTTGCCGCTTATTAGACCAATCACCCCCGAAATTGTGCAATGCAAAACAGGCTCATTGCAGCCACTAATGCAGGGAGAATAGACCTGTCTTGCCAAATGGATTTCTCTTCTTTTCTTGTTTTAACAGATTGCAAAGTGGCACTTTTATTTATTTTCTATTTTTGAACTTGATACAAATTTTGACACAGCTGCACTTTTATTTTCTTTATTTTTGAACTTGCTGTTATTTGATGTAGATAGTTGTTACTTCAATAAATTGGAACATTTTAAGCTTGTTGCGTATTTCATTAGCATTGTGTTGGGGCGATAGGTGGGGCTTGAAAATTCCCCCTTGTCCAAAGTGGGGAATGACCGAAAAAGTTTGAGAACCACTGCTATACATGCACTAATGGAGAGATGTCAGAGTGAGGGGGCTGCCCACGGAAAGGCGCCCCGAGCAGTTGGGGGTGCGGTGCCTTGCTCAAGAGCACCTTGGCAGTGCCCAGGAGGTGAACTGGCACCTCTCCAGCTACCAGTCAGTGCTGTAGCTTACCGGGTAAAGCCACGAACTGCCGCTTTTAGGGGTCAGAGTTTTACTTACACTGGGGCCGTTTTTTTTACTAGAAATCTTATTCAATTATGCTAATGTAAGGTACTTTGGATGAGAGCCTTCGCCCAGTGGTTAGACATGCAGAGTTCGAGGCCAAAGCATGAACATCGCTCTACTTCCACACTCTTTCGAAAAGTTCTCTCTGCACACCATTGTTTTCTTGCAGGGGGAAAAAAAGCTCTTTCTTCACCATCTTCCACAGCGAACAAAGACGGGGGTACCTGGCCACAGGGGCAAGTACTGCTGCTCCGTCTATAAAGGCCACTGTTAAATGGTGAACAGTAATGTGGGCATCAGACCAATGTCCTCAGCATTCCCGTTCCCTGCAGAGTCAAGGAAATGGTCTTTTTATTGTGTTGGACTGCCAATGTCTCCACGGGCTCACCTATCAGAAAGAAACACACACCCCTGCAGTAAAAATAAAACAACTCTGGGACATCCAGACACAGCCATGGATGCTTTCAGGCATACAAGTAGAGACATACACACCCATGGAAAAACAAATGTCTGTTTTCACAGACAAATGTCTCACAGGCAAGACATATACAGTACATATAAAGAGAGAGGATGCTCCAGGATATACTTTTCCAGGAGCAGGTGTTCCTCTTCCATTAAGATTGTTCTACCCAAAAAGCCAAACTAAGCCTGAAACAACATGACAAAGGAAGGAACCTAACAGACAGCCAGGGGGGGAGCTGTGGTATCTGTCACACACAAAGCCCAGCAGACGCATACAGTCTATGTAGTGTACCAACTCTGTTTCCTCTGCACAGTTACTTATATAAATAAAAAAAAATGAGGCAGAAGAGTTCCTCTGTTCTGCTATCTTATCTCATGGTATTTATGTTATAAGAAGTACCAACAGCCTGTACTTGCTTTCATCAATGCAGCAAGTACGTTGGACCGGTGTGATTACCGAGGTTGTGGTGAGCTATGGCCAGAGGCTCAATGTTCAGCAATCTTATCAGCTGTACTACTGGTTTCCCAGCAGGGAAAAGAAAAGAGGAAGAGAAAAGCTTCAGGGCAGAGAGAGAGAGAGAGAGAGAGAGACATTCTTCAGTGCTATCGTCATCAAAAAAAGAAAAATGAAACAAATCCAAATTAGGACGGCAACTGACGATTATTTTCACTATCCATTCATCTGTTGATTCATTTTTCATAATTTCTCAGAGCCCTAGCCCCCTCTAAGTGCTTGTTTTGTCAAACCAACCGTCTGATATATGAATATATGACGTATAAAACACAACAGAAGAGCAGCAAATCATCACATTCGTGAAGTTGAAACGATCACGTTTGGCATTTCGGCTTGACAAATGACCTGACTTTATTTTCTGTCCATCGACTAATACATTAAATGACCAATTGTTTCAGCAAGTGGTATTTTTTGGTGATATTTATTGACATTTAAAGCTGCACCAACAGCTTTTTTTCATATTAACATTGGGTCAAATGACTGTGTGTATAAAGCTTGATATATACTGTAGTAGTGCGGAGGCTCCACACAGAACTATCACCGTAGCCTACGTAAGTGGCCTGAAAGTAACATGAGAACTTTTCCCGCTATGGCCCCCCTACAGTTTGGAAGCGGAATTGTCCATTACATTACATTATGCAAGTTTGCCAGATCGGGTAGCGGATCTGTAGTTCGAATGATCTGGACAATGTAATGTAATGGACAATTCCGCTTCCAACCTGTAGGGGGACCGAAGCGGGAAAAGTAGTGCTGCTTGAAGTTTATACTTGAGCGTTTGCAAAGAACTTCTATTATATCAAGAAGTTCCACTCCCTCGTTACTTCCGGCTTCTGAACTGGTTGCAGTTCCAGCAGAGTTCCATATAGGGGGCGCTCACAGGCCAGTGCAGAATGAATGGGACTCTATGGAGCTATACCCCTCAAAATCCAGGATATCATTTTTTGTCTAGTAATTTGAATGTTGCATTCGAAAGGGGAGGCTAAGAAAATACACACTGCTGGGTGTTAGATTTTTTTATAAAAATAATATTTTCGAAATATTTACTCTGACATTCCGGCTCTGCTTCGGATGCCGTCAAGCGGGCTCTCCGATCGTAATCAGACCTTCACTGACCAATCAGCATTCATTAGCAGAATGCTAGCGTGTTATGGGCTACAACGACTCAACCTGTAAGAAATCAAAAGGACAAAAGTACTCGTTCATTCAACTTTCGACCTATAACCCATGTTGAACTTGCAAAAACTAAAATCAAATCTGAGATTTCTCAACGACAATCGGGTAAAAGAGACACATTTAGCCGTCTAGCTCCATAGAGTCCCATTCATTTTGCACTGGACCGCGATCACCCCCAGTGGAACTATAGTGGAACTGCAACCAAATCCGGTACAATGGGGCTGGATAGGGAGTGGAAAGGCTTTCCGTAGACTGGCTTTGGCGTTTGTGCGTGAGTCGATATCTTTAAGAGAATAGCAGGGCCGGACATGTGTGTGTGCGTGGGGAGTGTGTGGTAGAGCGAGTGAGAGAGTGACGGCGATTACCTTTGGAGCGAGGAGTGACTCTAGAGTCATAGAGATCCCGTTTTAATTGAGCCATGGGTTACAAATACGATGTACGTCAATTTAAAAGAAATTTTTTCAACCGAAGAAAGTCTGTTAGGCGTAGGTTTGTCGTAGTACCACTTAGTTTTGTGTGAAACCGCTCAGTGAACTACATCTCCCGTCTCACACAATTTACGTCCCCTAGCTTGATGCTCAACTTGCTCGCTAGCTAGCTAGCTTAGCTCTGTTCCACGACACATGTAACGTTATCTCACCTGATGTGTTTTATCCAGTGAAGTGTTCTCAGCAGATAAGCAACAGAAGAAGTGAGATCCTCTGCTCATTAGAGTAACGTTACATCCCCGGTACGATACACACAGACATTGTAGCTTCAGCGAGACCTCATCCATGAGACATTGAAGTGTGTAGTCTTTACGTATTTTCACAGTCTTATACTTCAACAGTTTAACAATAAACGGAGACTTTCTTCGGTTGAAAAATAATGTTTTAAATTGACGAACATCGTATTTGTAATCCATGGCTCAATTCAAAAGGGATCACAAAATAATTATTATATCTCCATTGACTCTTGTCCGAATTAAGGTCCCATGGACCCGGAAGTAGAAGGGCGGGACTTCGTCTCTCTATAGTGACAGAAACAAAGTGTCTACCCTGTGCTTTCTGACCACGGTGGGAAATCTTTAGCAGGAAAAGTTAACCCTCTCCTTGATTTCATGTCGTTTACGGAGAAGGAGAACCAGGAAATGAGTCGGGGGAAATGCAACGCTACCAAGGAACGGCCGAGCGACGTGCGTCGCCACAACGTGCACCCCCGTCTTTGTTAAATTTTTCGAGAGGTGCACGTCGGGGTCTGGCGTAGGGTCCGGCCTACGTAGCCACGGCGTAAATTTTAGACAGAAGCATGAATCATGCTTAAGAGGGTCACATGTAGTGACAAACCCCCAGCGAATTTCCACCGGACTCCGCAGTTAGCATTAGCTACGGAGGGTTTTAGCGTCTATCAGATCATTGATTCGGTTGTACCACAACATTGACCTTGTTTCCAGCTGCGGACGACCAAAAACAGAGCTGAAAGGAGAGTGAATATTGGACCAAGGTGACAAAAAAGGTGATTGTTGTGTTTAAAGCCCGTTTCCATGGCCAGAAAAATCAATTAACGCGAATTTTATGTGTCACCATGTTTGGTTTAACGCTTTCTACTTGTAGGTCAGCGTTTCAACGTTTATATGTGTTGTTAGTAGCACGCCCATGCAACCCAGTTTGTCCTATGTCTCTCCAACACAAACTGTAAACACAAAAAAACTTTGTGTCTCATGATTTTCCCCCAGCGAAGATGCCCCAGATACTGGTGTTAAGAGCAGCAGATGAACAATTCAGACTGTTGTTCAAAAAGGCATAACCCTAAACTCGTTAGTACTCCATATACAGTATTTCCAAATGTTGTAAACCTTAGGTCATCAGATTACCACTGTTTCCCAAACATACTAAGTATTTCTTTTGTGCAGCCCACTCAAATAGATTTGCTCCCACTAAGGTCAAAACTGTCTCTGGTAAGAAAAGATCTCCATGGAGAAATTTTATAGATGCGAGAACAGAAAAAAGAGAGTGTCGAAAAGCTGAACGCAGTTGGCGAAAATCTAATCTCCAGGTCCATTATAACACTTATAAAGAGAGACTTCGCATTTATAATCTGGAACTAAGAAATGCAAGACGGTCCTTTTTCTCTGACATTATCGCCAGAAACAATAATAATTCACGTGCTTTGTTTGCTACTGTTGATAGATTAACAAACCCTCCAGTACCGGTAGCATCTGAACTGTTGTCTACCAAGGCTTGCAACGACTTTGCCTCCTTCTTCACAGACAAAATTCAGAAAATTAGACAAACAGTCAGTGCCTCCATATCAAGTACAGGATATGTGTTGTCACAGTATGCACGCAAAACAAATTCCAACATGACACAATTTCATACGATCAACCTTAAAAACCTGGAGGACATTATACAACATCTGAAAACCTCCTCCTGTTGCCTTGATATTCTCAAACACCACCGGTGTTTTCAAAAATGTTTCGAAGTGTTTGGCTTCTGATCTTCTACAGATTGTAAACACATCTCTGCTCTCAGGTATCTTTCCACAGGCCCTGAAAACTGCAGTCATCAAGCCACTCCTAAAAAATAACAATATAGACACGACACTAATGAGCAACTATAGGCCAATATCAAACCTTCCATTTTAAGTAAAATCATAGAAAAAGTGGTTTTTCAACAACTCAATCTTTTCTTATTGCTAAACAACAGTTTTGATGTCTTCCAGTCAGGTTTTCGACCACACCACAGCACTGAGACGGCTCTTGTTAAAGTCTTTAATGACATCCACTTAAACACAGATAGTGGCAAAATTTCAGTCTTAGTATTACTTGATCTTAGTGCTGCATTTGATACAGTAGACCATGACATATTGCTTGACCGATTGGAAAACTGGGTTGGTCTTTCTGGCTCAGTACTAAAGTGGTTTGAATCCTATTTAAAGAATAGGGACTACTTTGTGTCTATAGGTAATTATACATCTGAGCATACAAACATGACGTGCGGAGTTCCCCAAGGCTCAGTTCTGGGGCCTCTTCTGTTCAACATCTACATGCTTCCACTGGCTCAGATTATGGAAAACAACAAAATAACTTACCATAGTTATGCAGATGACACACAAATTTACATAACCTTATCGCCAGGGAACTATAGCCCAATACAACAATTAAATATGTGCATTGAACAAATTAATGATTGGATGTGCCAGAACTTTCTTAAATTAAATGAAGAAAAAACGGAGGTGGTTGTTTTTGGAGCAAAAGAGGAACGATTGAAAGTCAGCGCTCAGCTTCAAACGACAATGTTAAAAACAACAGACAAAGCCAGAAATCTTGGTGTAGTCATGGACTCAGACCTAAATTTTAACAGCCACATTAACATAATAAAAAAATCAGCATATTATCACCTTAAAAATATATCAAGGGTTAGAGGACTTATGTCTCAGCAAGATCTGGAAAAACTTGTCCATGCTTTTATCTTCAGTAGACTTGACTACTGTCGAACGTGTCTTTACAGGTCTCCCTAAAAAATCAATCAGACAGCTGCAGCTGATTCAGAGCACGCTGCTGCTCGAGTCCTCACTAAAACCAGGAAAGTGGATCACATCACTCCAGTACTGAAGTCTTTACACTGGCTTCCAGTGCCTCAAAGAATTGATTTCAAAATACTTTTACTGGTTTATAAATCACTAAACGGTTTAGGGCCAAAATACATTTCTGATCTGCTACTACACTATGACCCACCCAGACCTCTCAGGTCGCGTCTGGGACAGGTCTACTTGTTGTCCCCAGAGTCAGAACTAAACAGGGGAAGCGCGTTCAGTTTTTATGCTCCACATATCTGGAACAAACTCCCAGAAACCTGCAGGTCCGCTGCAACTCTCAGTTCTTTTAAATCTAAGCTAAAGACCTATCTTTTTGATATTGCTTTTCTTTAAATAATCTATTTTATTAACTTTAATTTCTTATACTGCACTGTAACTTTTATTCTTATACTGCACTATCAATTTTATTCTTGTTTTAATTTGTTTAATGTTTTAAAATTGTTTTAAATTGCTTTCTAACTGCTCTTTAATGTTTTATGTAAAGCACTTTGAATTGCCCTGTTGCTGAAATGTGCTATACAAATAAAGCTGCCTTGCCTTGCCTTGCCTAGCCACTCAAATGTCCCATTATTTTCTTATTCCCTCCAATGAATAGCCAACAATTTAGAGGAGTGGAACATTGCTGAACTCAAATGCCTTTAAAACCTGACCTATAGCACACCCCAATTCACTTTCAAGTTTATTCTGGGAAGCAGCTTTTAACGGTCCTGAAAGCTTCAATACAGAGAACCTTTTCACTTTTGTAATATCAAGATCACAATTCCTGCCCCACTTCCTTGCCATATAATTGCTTTTGTCCTTTCTTGCTTTTTAATTTATTTAGCCAATTTCTCTTAGAGCAATCTCTGTGAGCGCTTCATTTACATTCCACCGCTGCACCTATTCAATATCCAGATCAGTGTAGCAATCAGGGGAATTCTCAGTCTCATCTCCCACGCACAACACGCCATTTCCCCTGCACTCTGTGCAAATGCGCCTTCTTTGTTCTTCCGCTCCACAGGTTGGTGGCCAATATTGGATTACCCTTACAGCACTTGCTGGTGAATTCAAATGGATTTGGAGGGGGGCAAGGAGTGCTAGAAAGAAGTGAAAAACAAGAAGCGAGAACGAAAAGTTCAGCACTCGGCTGGAGGTGTGATGCTGATTGGAAAGTAGGGAGAAATTCTGTTGCCTCAATCAGACGATGTAGGGTCGCTAATTGGCAAAAAAGAGAAAGAGAGAAAGAAGCGGTGAAACCTTAATTCAGAACGGGGCTTTTTGTTTCTGCAAAGCAAAGAGCTCCTTGAGCATAAAGAGGTGGGAAACTCAGAAAAGAAAAACTCGGGACAGAGTCGTACAGGCCAACAGAAAAAAATCCAGCTCTCCCTATTCTGGTCAGCCTTGCTTCTTGACCACAGACAGGTAATATTAGATATGGAATAGAGAATATTGCAAAAGCGATAGTGGTCCTCAGTGATACCTCCATTAAAGCAGAATTCATGCAATATAGGAAAATGAAAGTATAGACATAGTGAAAGCAGATTATGATTTAATTCAGTCATGCTTTCTTCAGAATGTTCCCCAATAACGCAATCTGGTTATCATTTTCCTCACAAGCAAGACATCAAACATTCCATAGAGGCATTTCCGATCAGCAAAGGGCATCGTAAATTTCCCCCAATCAAGGTTTCTCCTGATTAAGGGAGTTATGTCAAAGCGCCTCTGTGCAGATTTAAAATTCTATTAATGCTGCAACATTATTATTCAACTGCTCCGTGGAAAGTGGAGTAATCTCATTTTCACTTAGTCCAAAGGGTTTCGGGGTTTGAAGCGTGTTTCCTTGTCTCTCATTTCATCACAGGGATTCACATGAATCCCCTCACATCTGGTGACGGCCACAAACAAAGGACGGAGCGCGCTGCTGTTAGTTTGGTTAGTCGCGTTGAGTCTGCTCGCAGTGGAGCAGCTGGCTGGTGGATCCAAGTTTGCAGGTTTGTCCTGTTTGTCCAATCAGATGGCTGATTGCCCTGCAAACAACACCTTTATTTGCGTGAAATGAAATCAACCTTTGCTCCAGACCTTTCTCTACACAAAAAAGCTTGGGTTGTATTGTAAGGTATCAGATTTGCCATTTGTGCAACAACAACAAAAAAAACACAACACAAAGTGTGTTGAGGGAAAGGGGCTTTGAAAGGGGTCCTTTGGAAGAGGGGTTTTGTGCACATGCCCGGTGGAGGGACTGAGGGAAAGATAAATGTTAAAGAAAAAGAAGCACTCCTATTCCAGCGTCCTGTAGACCAGTGGTTCCCAACCTGGGGTCCGGGCACCCCCAGGGGGGGCGGCAAAGATCACAGGGGGGGCGCAAGTCTTTATCTGGTTTGAGGTTGAGGTAAAAAAATATATATTTAATATATTTGCACATCTTAAACAAATTATGATAATACACTAGAATATATAATGTATACAAAAGTCTGTATGAAAACTATATATTTTGTTGTATCCTAGTCTTTCCTGCCGCCACGGCATCACTAGTTTATGAATGAAACATGGCGGAGAAACATAAAAGTGCTGATGACTCCTCTGTATCAAAAAAGAAAGGAAGGCTCTATCTCGAGAGTTACCTCAACTTCGGTTTCGGGGGGGCTCAGCTTTTCTTAGACATGAGTAGGGGGCACCAAGGAAAAAAGGTTGGGAACCATTGCTGTAGACCGTCCAGTTGCAAATGCTGCCACAGTCTTACAATGGCTGTTGTGAGTGCTTTGATGTGGGGCCGACGTGGACTCATGCGTGCTCAGCAGACCCCCGGAAATAGCAGCGAAGGGAAGCTGAGGCCGAGGCTGACTGGCAGCATGCTTTGCTCCTGATTTTTGTTTCAACTTCAGTGATTAAAAGTAAAGCGAAATGAAACACCCCGGGCACCTCAGCAAAGAGGAGAGAAGGAACGCCGCCAGCAAGGAAGTCTGAACGCTGCCCAGCTTGGCTCAATACACCCACCGACACACGACTGACTGATGCTGCAGATGCTGCCTGTACTGTTGTGTCAGTACTCCGAGATGGCCTTTTGAGTATCATAGAGCCACACCCTGTACATCTGACCAATGTAATAAACGGTCACCGAGCACAGTGGCTGTGGTCACCTTGAATTCATGTACGTTTCAGTGGATTCCAGCAGTGACCGGTTTTAAAAAGGTGGAAAAAAATGATCTATACATCCACCAAATTATATAATTCACTCCAGCAGCAGAATTCTCTGCTTTACCGCCTGTTCGTATTGTCAGTATGCTCGTGAGCGCCACCTCATCTTCTTCTTCTTGCACATAAAGACAGTTAGAGCTCCAACTATGACAAATGCCCATTGCATGTTTCAAGACCCAAGGTTGTCGTCCCACTGCTTATTTTGTCCTTACAATTACGAACCCATTTGTTTACTGTTATCATTTTGTAGAGACGTCAAGTTGAGTAAATTGCAACTCTTCCCTTGAGTAGCTGAATCCTACAAACGGTATACATTTTAGACAATTAATTATTAAAATAGCTGTCCTTTCAAATCCTGTCAATTGACTAGCAGTTTTAAACAGCCATCAGTCTTTTTAAGTCTTTAAAAAAAAATGGAATTTCTACATCCGTGCATGTTTGTGTCTTTTGAATCACGCCCCCCTCTTCCATCTTTTTTGCCTGCTGATATGAGTGGGCAGGCAGCTATCAGACACCCCCCACCCCGCAGCATTCCCTCTCTGTCAGCAAACGCTCTGACACACCACCAGAGTTAGACTGGGCCTCGCTTGCACTTTTGAGGCACACATTTTCATTCATGCATGCACTCACGCAGGTAGAGCCATGCTCAGACAGCTCACTTGAACTTACACGGAGTATAAAAACAGGGCCGGCTGGCAGGCTTACGCAGTGATAGGCTACATTCTTTGCTTTGCCATGCGAAGTTCCTGTAATTGGAGTGTCTTTCAAAGCCTCAGCTTCTCCAGGAAGATTGGTATCAAAGCTGACAGCATTTGTTGGATTTCTCTTTGCTGGGCTCTTTGGCCGATGCGTCGCTCTCAGCTACGCAACTACCAACTCGGCTTCAGAGATGCACTCAACACTGAAATTGTTTTTTCTTTACATCCAGAATCACTTAAAGTGAGTCAGAGTGAGTAGCTACCTAGACTCAGTTTGTCAAAGAAACTGACACTTTTAAGCTAAACAGCTCAGATACCCCCAGTGGGACAGGTGCATGCATTTCATATGTGTGTAAGTATCAGAAAGGTATACATTTAAAGCAGAATACTGATTCAGTCTCAGCATCCTTTCATGGTAGTTTCTTCTTTTGATCTTGCCTCACTTTCAACTGCGGTTGTTAGATATGCGCTTTTATGTAAAAAGATGGACACTTTCAAGGCTGCCATCTCAATGTAATGGAATAGAGGCGTTACCTTCTCATTAAATGGAAATTTAAAGCAACTTCAAACCACCCTAGACCTAGTCTATGTCCACGACGTTCCACTTCTGGGATTGTTCCGTTGCCGCTGGAAATTCCGCCTGATGTCCTTCTTTTCGTCCAGATGTCCGTTACCTTCCACATTCTTTGTGTTGACATTCTAAACTCTGGTGGATTTCTGAGGACTATGGTTAACTGCTCCTCAGATCTCTGCAGGGTAAATCCAGACAGCTAGCTAGACTATCTGTCCAATCTCAGTTTTCTGTTGCACGACTAAAACAACTTTAGAACGTACACATGTTCCACCAAAACAAGTTCCTTCCCGAGGCTATTTTGCAGAGGCACCGGTGCGTGGTCCGGCTCTTAGCGCCGCCCATGACGATTGTGATTGGTTTAAAGACATGCTAATAAACCAGAGCATGTTTTTCTCCCATCCCGAAATACTGTGTGGACTAACCAGACCCTCCTCCGCAGGTTTGTGGAGGAAGGTCTGGCAATGCAAGACTACCCTACACCGAACTTATGGTTACCTGGTCAATTTATTGAAACAACTACAAGTTATATTATTAACCATCCTAACACAAACACTAATGGCAACTCTTCATTACTGACCAAATGACTCATTATCTTAACCAATGCTTCTGAAACGTCGGGGGTGAGCCCCAACAAGGGCAGGAGCCAAACCTCTGGTGGGTCACCACATGACAGGACTGCTAATATGACTTAAGGAGCACGGGTCAGGCCATGAATAACCTTCTCAGTGGACTCAGAGCTTAACAAGTTCAGAAATACACTAGATGCACAAAAAAGGCATACACGAGTTACTTCACCTTCTTCACTTTTTTTATTCTGTTGTAGCTGACAAGCTTCAATGGTAGCTTGCTTTAGTCCTCAAATGTAAATCTGGTAACTATCATACCAATTATATAAATCAGTGACAATAGTCTGGGATAGGTGGGTGATAAAACACAGGGCTTTCAAGGGAGGGAGCTTCGTGTCAATGGAAAAAAACAAGACCTTCACCCAGGAAATGGGCATGTGTGTCCCAGGAGCACTACTGAGGGGGGCCGGTGTTTTAATCCAAACCACATATTTTTTCTAATCTTAACTAGTCTTTTTGGTGTCTAAACTTAACTGTCAAACTTAACGGTACCGGCACCTCACAGTAACCTTTTCCTGGCTAAACTGAACTGTAAACTTAAATGTGACTTTGACAGTGACGGATCCTCGCGTGACCAGTCGCCAGTCTGTATAGTCAATTTTGTAGGATACTGTATCATACCAAGCTTTCGACGAAAGCTTAAGCACAATTGGTATGAAAACTTTTCGTACAGTATCATACGAACCTGTTCATGACAATGCGTCGACATACGCTGCATGCAGTGCCCTCACAACTGTTAACACAACAACAAAAGGATTGTTGCCATCTTAACTTTAATTTACAGAGGCCTCAGAAAGAAAGGTAGTAATGCTACTTACATGGACTACATCTACTTGATTTGGCATTTTCCAAGCTTTTACATCTGCAAAACAGCATCCTTTTCAAATAAACGTTTCCATGATCAGGATTCCATCATAGGAGACACGCGTGTGCAAGACTTATTCCTTAAAAACTTTAACTGCAGCCCAAATCTAAACACACAGAGTGGGTGACATGATCTCTCTCTCTCTCTCTCTCTAATTACATATCCATCCTCCTACTGCTCCAGCTGTTACCCTGAAGCGGCTTAGCATGGTAACTATGGTAACCCACACCACCATACTGGACTTTTACTGCCATCGCCCTAATTATCATCGTTGCCACCATTGTGGATGCTGAGATTGCGGGACCTCTCCCAATCTACGGATCCTGGCCTGATTTGCATAATGTGAATACTGGCGTTGATGCTGAGCGGTGACAAGCTGGCAGGGTTTCATGCTCGATTGAAAAATGATCAGCAGATGTGAATTTCTGTAATTGAAAAAAAAAAAAAATTGGAAACATTGGAAAGGTAAGAGCGTGCGTGTGCATGTGTCTCTGCATGCGAGTGTGTCTTGTTTGCTCCCAGGAGTTTTTCCATCCTGACTACCAGCATTGACTTTGTTGGGTTTTCTTTTCTTCTTCCTCTATTGTAGGGATGAGCAACTGCCTGTGTGTGTGTGTGTGTGTGTGTGTGTGTGTGTGTGTGTGTGTGTGTGTGTGTGTGTGTGTGTGTGTGTGTGTGTGTGTGTGTTCGCCCTGGGTGACCTGAAGAAGTTTCCCCTCTCCGCATCCAGCTTTCACGCTTCACTGTCTCCCAGGGCGCCGTTATTGGCAGCTGGGGCCCAAAGGGAACAGTTGAGCTTGTAAGGAACAACGTACACCAAGTCCTCGGTTTCCAATCTTGAAAATTGCTGTATTGCTGATATTGCTTTTGTAGGAAAAGGCCAAAGGACGCTGCTAAAAAAAAAAAAATAGTCCTCTGGGGGAAACACTGAATGTATGCACACTAATTGTGACGAGAAAAAAGAAAAAGAAAAAAGAATCTCAATTCTCAAATCTCTCCTTGGGGCCAACAATTTATCACACATGATACTTAGTAGAAGACTGGGATTACACGAGGAAACGCTTGGCATGCTGTTCTATATACAGCAGAGAGGAGCGTTCCTAAATGTGATCCTACACATTCTGTAAATAGACTATATTCCAAAGCTTGCGTAATAAAGTCAACCATCAACTTCTACATATGCCTGTTTGCCTAATTTAGTGTAAATGTATACAAGTGAGAGCGGCTAACCTACTTCTATTCGGTTCACTACTAATCTAAAGATAGGCGGTTCTGATATGATAATATCTTTGGTGCAAGAATGTGTGCCCTTTTACCTTGTTTGCTCAGTTCTTTTTTTTTGTACTCACTTTTCTCGCTTGGCGTATATCTGTGTGCCGCTGCCGGTATAAGGTCACCCAACACCCAGCAGGTGTCAACGTGTATTATTGGTACTGCTGGGTAAGAAAAAAAAAAGCATTCTGCAGGTATCATAAAGGCCAAATGACAACCTGGTCAGTGCAACCTAAAACTGACTTTACAACTATAATAAAACCAAAGCTGACAACCTAAAACCAAAAGTAAGAAACTTTTTTGAAATATAAAAAGTATAACATAAAAAAAAAAAATCTTTCAAACACAGAAAACATTTTGGTTTTATAATAGCAATTATTGGGTAGATCAGTAGTTATTACTATGGAATGCTAACATTACTAGCAAATGTGCATGTTTTTTTGTTTTGGATAAGGTTAGCAAATCTTGCCCTTCTCGACTTGGCCTTCCTATGTGAAAAAATGAAATGCTCTCGTCACTTCACGTCTTATGAACAATAAAGTTAGCAGGAGTAAGCAACACAAGGCATTGTGGGATCTCAGGGCACGGAGCTACGGTGAAAAGCTGAGAGGGAGTTACAGGCTGAGAGTCAAAAGAAGGATGAGAAATACTGTTGACATCCACCGAGTCAAAAGACATCTCCCAGCTGACGGAGGAGAGGGGGGCTCGCCACTGCACACACACAGCTGGGCAAACATCGGTCTCAAGGCTGTCGGTGGCCGGTTGGAAAATTTGAATGTATCACTTAACTCTACTAGCTATCTAATTCTTCTAATTCTAAATTTTGGTCCTGATAGAACCGTAAATCGTAAAATCGCTTCAGTGGCCGTGGTTTAATCTGAAGTGGCTTGGAAAAAGGATAGACAGCACCGCCACTTTCACTTTCTGCCACCAGTCAGGCTCCGCCCATACAACGCGTAATTGCTGTTTACAAAACACAAAAGAAGGTCTATATGCAATGCATACCTATAGGTAGTGTAGTAAATATTAATATAAATTTGAGCATTAAGCACACAAATATAATGAAATGATGAATGGATCATTATAGAGGAAGACTGACAGCACTATCACACGCTTGAAAAGTACTGTCTGCTTGATATCACACAATCACTGAAGACTCTGTATTTCACACTTAATTTCTTCCTTCCTATCATTTCAGCTGGCTCTGTTCTACAGAAGCGGCCATCGTCTTCTGTTGTCCATGTCAGAAAACAACAACAGTGCTTACTTAAGGTATCTTGTTTTTGGTATGAAGCTCCTCAAATGTTTCAGAGGCCTTTCCAACGTAGCAAGGAACATTTCTTTGGGCATGGGGTTGGATTCCCATATGCTTAGTGGCCACTCTTGTTTCTCTCTCTCGCTTTCTTTCTCTTCTTTTTTCGCTTCACATTTAAGATAGTTTACTCAGCACTAAACCTCTCTGCCATACCATCTCCGTGAAACTTCGCAAGCCTTTTCCCTCATGAATAAACGCCATCTTATACATTTTAAGAAGTCTATGAGAAGAACTTTGAAACAACCTGACCTCTAATTAACACCCATGGGGAAAGCCCTATTCATTTACCTTAACTTTTCCATTAGTTCACTGCAGTTATCTTGATCATTAGCTCCCTATGCTATGCCGAGAAACCTCTCCATGGTCCCAGAGGTGCTTCTCTGTCAAACTAGCCCTCAGTTCCTGCAGCGTGGCTGATGTATGAAGTCAGTTAATACCCCCAACCTGCGAAGAAGATTATGGCCATCCCGATTCTAAAGAGCACATTATGTCTGATACGACTGCCTGGCTTGCCCTGACGACGCTTACTCTGATGGATGGATTCAGGTCGACTGAAAGTTTTGGCAATGAGACAGGGGGCGGGGAACTGAATTAGCCGTAGACAACTTTGTCATTAGGCAACAGTTCAAAGTACAGTTCAAAACAAATGAGCTCTAATCGGTGTGACAGAGAGGGACTCATTAGTCATTAATGGTTGTAACAGGGGTCCAAGTAGTTTTTAATTTCTCTCCTGCAGGAGGAGACTGCCAGGTTGGACTCGGTCGGAAACAAAATCAGTTGCAAAAAAAAAAAATCGAAAAATGCCTCGTTGTCCAATACCCAATTTCCATATCTAAGGAGTAAATCTCCTCAGCGTCAGTGAGCCAATAAGCATGCAGTGGGATCTAATTAGGGGTGGGCGATATATATTGTTTACGGTAATATTGTCATTGTTGTGTTAACGATGTGCAAATTGACATTATCGAGTATTTAAATTACTTAGAAAAAAACACTTCAAAACACGCATTGGAACCGATTGGAACGCTACCATATATGTCAATGAACGCTACACATTCACTCATGTCAATAAAGATGGCGGCGCGCGATTTTGCAGCGGCTGCTAGCTCTCCTGTCGGTGTATATTTATACAAGTAAAGCCACACTGAACTAATCAATACAGGACTATGATACAGCACAGCCGTTACGAGAGCCTTCCAGGCGGATCATAACATCCCGGAGGACATAGCCAGACCGGCCGCTCCAGGTTGTTGTCGGCGCTAACACGCCTATGGAGCTAGAACAGTGACAGTAACCTGTGGTATTGAAAATAAAAATTGGCATTGAAACAACAAATATTGGTACTGAAAAATGTTGAACTGAAATATAAAACACAAACATCAAAAAATAATAATCTCACAATGCTATTATTTTATTTCACTTTGACATTTTTTGTATTATGATAGGTTTTTCAATGTCAATCTACATTTTTTCTTGATGTCTGACTTTTTTCAGTAACAGTTTTTCTTTTTACACTGTCAGGATTTTTACAATGTCACTGGTTTTCAGTTTCAACTTTCTGTCACTGTTTTGGCGTAGGGAGGAGGGGCCTGAGGGGAGGGACAACGAGGGCGTGGTTTACAGGTAATTTGCATATGATTTGCATACTGTGAGAGACTGCACCTCCACAGGCATCCTCACAGATTACCTATATCTGCAATGGCTTCCACAAGTTCACCTGGAACCTCCAAATCTAAGTAAATCTGTTTATCTCTGCCATTTTTTTCACTTAGAAGCAGGCTGGTTTAGTGTTACTTTTAATGTAGGCCTAAGCTGTGTTGTTTTGGCAGAGGTTAGAACTGTTCTCTTCATCCATGGCTAGCACACATCAGCTAACTTGTGGCTAATTGTAGCTAAGTCTCCCATCGAACAAGCGCTAACGCTAGCTAATACCACATCAGCTAGCCCACTTGGGGGTTGAAAGTGATATTAATAGTGCACTGATGTGCACTGATTGTCTTTAAGAGGGTCATCTGCTAGATCCCTCCAACCCACTATATATTTGTACCACGCCTCCAGAGGGACCTTGACACTTTACCAGACTTCTCCAGGACCCTGTGCAGCTTCAAAATGTTGAATTAAACCTTCTTTTTTTATTTTGTTTGGATATTTATTATGGCCATATGTGCATAAAAAATAAAATGCACACCAAGTGTGCATTTTATTTACAAAAAAAAGTGTAATTGTTTTGTGAAGTATTATAAAAGCAACTGCAGTCTTTTAATAACATTACTTGTCAATTACAGGATATAAAAGATCTTTTCTTGGAGGGGGACCATGACAGAGTGACAGAAGAGTCTGCCAGTGGAGTACTTTTACCACCCATCCAGTGCCCTCTGAGGCTGCAGACTATGGCAGAACTGAGGGCAGCCATTTACCCTATGACTAACTCCTAGTACAATGGCGGATAGCTTTGCAAGACTGCACTTAACTATGTGATTCTTCACACATAAACATGGCAGGATAACACAGGAAAACCATTTTGTTGTTTAAAATGACACATACCACTACTACTTTATATGTAGTACTGATTTTAATCCTTAACAGTTTTTGAAATGACATGCATTTAAAGTATGGACTCCAGCAAAACTGTTAAATCTGTACCTTTTCAATGAATAACAAATAAATATATTCAAGTAAGAATTTGACTCTATATTTCATAACAAATTACAGTAAATGCAATGATAATGCATATGAGGGTTAATGTGTACTGGCCTATGCAAAAGGGTACAAGTCCCATTTCATGACTTAAACCAGTGTAAAACAGTGTAAAAGTGTAAATAGTCAAAATCCACAGGCTGATGTTGCAGAACTTCCTGAAGCCTTCTCAGCAGTCTCTCCATAAACTGCCTCCCAGTCAAAGGTGCCTGTAATTATACACAACTTAGTGAAATCAGATGAGAAATGTAAAGGTTATGCCTTTAAGCCAGAAATACCTCAGACATACTAGTTTTTGTTTACAGACAAATTTATACATTTATGTCCAAGTAAACCTTTAACCGATAATATCAGTTAAACAGTTATAAAATATTGTACTGGACTGGTTTACATGATAATGTTAACTGTTATGTTCAGTTAAGGCAGTTATTCAGTAACTGTGTTTTCCCAGTTTTAGGAAATGTCAGTGAACGCGTTCTGCCTGTGTGATTTGCCTAGAAACCTGTCAGTCAGCAGCTATACTTGTGATTGGAGGATAGTTATGGGGGAGGGGCGTTAACGTTCCGTGGCTGTATCGGCAGGTAGAGAGAGCGGAGCTCGTTCTCTCAAGACATCCATGACGGAGCTAATGAGAGATGCAAGCGAGTCAAGCCTCGTGCACCAGCAATAACACTAGCCTTAGACTTATAAAGGACACAAATTACTGTTATTATAAATACTAGATTATAGAAGATAGATTGACATCCCCAGCCGGAGACTTAGCTACAATTAGCCACAAGTTAGCTGACGTGTGCTAACCATGGATGAAGAGAACAGTTCTAACCTCTGCCAAAACAACACAGCTTAGGCCTACATTAAAAGTTAACACTAAACCAGCCTGCTTCTAAGTGAAAAAAATGGCAGAAATAAACAGACTTACTAGATTTGGAGGTTCCAGGTGAACTTGTGGAAGCCATTGCAGATATGTGGTTATAACACATGGATCTGTGGATGCCTGTGGAGCTGCCTTCTCTCCCAGTAGCCTATGCAAATTACCTGTAAACCACGCCCTCGTTGTCCCTCCCCTCAGGCCCCTCCTCCCTACGCCAAAACAGTGACAGAAAGTTGAAACTGAAAACCAGTGACATTGTAAAAATCCTGACAGCGTAAAAAAAAAAAACTTACTGAAAAAAGTCAGACATCAAGAAAAAATGTAGATTGACATTGAAAAACCTAACATAATACAAACAAATGTCAAAGTGAAATAAAATAATAGCATTGTGAGATTATTACTTTTTGATGTTTGTGTTTTATATTTCAGTTCAACATTTTTCAGTACCAATATTTGTTGTTTCAATGCCAATTTTTATTTTCAATACCACAGGTTACTGTCACTGTTCTAGCTCCATACACGCCGAGCTAGCTACCGGCAGGATAAGAAAATAATTCCAGAGGCGGAGCGGAGGACTGCATTTTTGTGCCCAATGAATGGAGTACCGACCGCAGGATCGTGGCCCAGCACGTCTCACCTGACCTGGAGCCCTGTCGGTAATATACAGGCCATGTTATTTACTACGAAAACAGCACACTGCCGTCTACATAGCCCCTGATGCTAACGTTAGCACAAGTTTGGCTCACTGCTAACCATAGTGAACAAACTGCAGCGCGATCACCTGGAGGGGACTTTTACAAGGTGTCCTTAAAGTCTGTACTCCCCAGCATTTTTCCAGCATGTAGATTGTGCTACTAGAGGGAAGAACACACTAGACCATGTATATTATAACATCAAGAAAGCACACAGAACTGCTCCTCTCCCTCACCTGGGCCAGTCAGATCACATAAACTACTCCTGATCCCAGCATAAATCCCAGTCAGAAGGACTATACAGCCAAGTAGAAGGACTATCAGAACCTAGTCTGACCCGGCCCTGTCCCAGCTCCAGGACTGCTTCCAATAAGGACATGGTTGTGTGCAATATGTTACAGAACAGAGCCCTTTGTTTATGGTTATGATTTCATCTTGCTTGTATGCTGCACAATTTACATTACAGCAGAGGTGAACAACTGAATGTGTACTCCGAGTTCAATGTTCCTACACTAGTTCAATTAGTATTAGTATAGTATTAGTATTTTGTCTTTGAATTGTTTTTACTTTAATACTTAAATTTAAAGAATTATTTTAAAGAAAATAAATAAGAACTGTTTTCATTCAACATTGTGCCCATTATCATCATCAGTGATTAAGTAACTCAGACTTTTAAAAACACATTTTTAAAATGATATCGTCTAATTATCGTTATCGTCAAAATCAGAAAAAATATCGAGATATTATTTTTTGTCCATATCACCCACCCCTAGATCTAATAATGCTGGTGATTGGCTGTCTAACGTTACACGTTGTAGAGGCATGCAGGAAAAACTCTACGTTACACACAGAGACGGGGCTCACATCTGAAAAATAAACAGAAAGATTTGTGCCATAATGTGTAATGTAGTTCTGTTTAATAAAATTGGTATTAAACAAACTATCGTTTAGGAACTGGTATCAAAGTTACGGTATTGATATTGTTACCGCCCTACCAATCAGCGACCAGTACCAATTTAAGACCAGGTCTACTTCATTGGTATCGCAGGTTAGAATGCTTTTGTCATTATGGACTGAGGAAAACTAAAACCACAAACACAGGAGCTATGTTTTCCTTCTAGTTAAATACACCGTTTGCTACTTGCCCACCAACAGGTCAACATCCACACGGCAGCAGCTACAATCATACTGTATGTAATGAGCACAGTTGCATACACATACTCAAACAGAAAGCTAGTTTTTATCAAGCTGTATGAGGGCTTGATAACATTTCAACACAAATTCCGCCTCAAGTCCAAACTGATAAAAAAAGAAGTTCAATTCTATTTACTCGGGAACGCTTTGCCAAGCTTCGATAGTCTCTTTACCTCAAAACACAGCCTCACTTACTTCAGATAAGACCTGGGAGCAGCTGCTCATACAATCACTTTTTATTCTATTACTGCTGGCCATTGAACAGTTGGGACAGTTGACGGATATGAGTTTCACTCAAGGAAACTACCATGACTTATCTCACTTTCCCCCTAAGGGATTAATGTTTCCTCTAAGGGATTAATGTTTCCCCTAAGGGATGAATGTTTCCCAGGGATTTAAACCAGTCAATAACTTCCAAACCTCTTCTCCAACCTGTAGGCTTCCAATCATCACCGCTCATATTGAACAGAGGCTCAGCTCAATTTCATTCTCCTTCTCCAATTGGCCTGAGCCTATGGGCACATTCAACAAAATTAGCAATGCAAATAGATCCATATCTTTAATCTATTACCCGTGGTGTGATGAACACGAGAGACTAAACGTGACTTGTAAAACAATGACAAAGACGAGTTGGATGGAGAAAGTGAAACAAATGTAAGAGAGAATAAAGAAACAAGGAGAAGTTCAGAGATTGTTTTCGTGAAGTGGAATGGGAGTTTAGAGTTAGATTGGAGTGAGGTGGATGGATAGGCCCTATAGCTGCCAAGTAATTATTATATCTTACAAAGCACTTTCAAGCCACTTAACTGAGTTGCCTCGTTTCAATCTGTCTGTGAAATGAAAAAGCCTTCATCCGGGGGGGTAGATGTTATACTCCTGTCCTTGAGGCTTAGACAAGCAGTCCGCGTCACTGTCATCAGTACAAGGCAAGCTAGACAGATCCATCCAAATAAAGTGTTCAAGTGGCTGCTAGCATCCTGCTGTTGATCAGCGCTGCATGAAACCATCCTGGGGAACAAGATAACCCAGCCGGGACACTTAGCTTCATTTCTCCAAATGGATGTCATTTAGCCTCATGTTGCGACAACGCGGGGCTGAAATGAGTGAGGACAGGCACCGCCAGACATAAGAAATCAAATCAGAAACATCCCGGGATTAGATTTGGTGCATAAATAACCCGTAACGTAAAACAGACATTTTGCATTCATTGTGCATAAGCAGCATACTAAAAACCTACAAAATCTGACAAATCGCATTCCTCACCAACAAAAGATTTTGCCCTTTTCCCAGAAGGATACATGTTAGTTCTGCAGATTTGCATTGAAACCCTGCCCGGTAGTAGCATGGAAGATGTTTTCCTGCCTAGTCAAGTGAAAAACCAAGTCCTCAGCTGGCCGAAGTTAATTGTGTCTCTGAGTGTGAGGGGAAGACAAATAGTTTTTCTGAAAACACTGGAAACATAATAGAAACACGGCCCTGTGACCTGGGTAACCGCTAGATTTGAACATTTCATCACCTAGGCTACTGGCGCCCCACTACTTCAGCTGTAGTTAGGCATCTTTCCAGTCCACAGGCACTAATGCAGCTATACAACAAAGTGCATGCTTCAGGCAGTTAGTGATATATTGTATGGTTTTAATTACATCTGGGTTTCATTCTCATAGCTCATTGGTATGTGAGGTATGGGAGTGTTGCTGTTGAGGCAGAGCCCATTTCTAAAAGGTGAATACAAATAATCAAATGAACTCATTCAAAACGATTCTCTGCTGTTCACTGAACTGAATAGGGTTGGACACTTCAATGTTTTCAGCATTGGCAGCTGAGGGAAGTGAACGAACAAATCGGAGTCGAAGGAAGCATCCAAAGCAACTACATTTATTGGAAATGTCTTAATTTTGAGAGAAAAAAAAAAAAAAAAACTAGCACTAACGTTTGACATACTGAAGCAAAGAGGACTTACTTATTCATGTGCATCCAAACCAAACTGCAGCGAGTATCAGAGCCGCTCATTTGAAGGCTTTCTGACAGTTCAGGAGGACTCCGAGCTCTAGTTATTCCTGTGCTCTTTGGATGACTGTTTTCTGTCCTGTACTGATATCATAATCCATTCATTCCAATGGGTTGTAATGATTTTGATCGCTCTGATGGAAACACTTTGAAGTCTATTATCGTAAGCGCAGTGGAAGTGTGCAGTTCTTGCATGGGGAATCAAACCCATGAGGCTACGTTCTCATTCATGCACAATGTGGTTATTAGCTAGACGCCGTTATTCAACACCTTTGTTTAACAACGTTTGAATTACGACACGGTATATGGAAGTTATAAATAGTATTTCTTATTCGATATGGTATCTTGTAGGGTTGGGCGGTAATACGGTATTCCGCGGGGTCTTAAAAATAACAATGGTATCAGTTTCAATACAGTCATTAAAAAAAAATGCAATGCACTTATATAGGAGACAAGGATTAAATATTAAATATAATTTATGTAATTATCTGTGGATGTCATCACGTTATGTTATTATTGTTTCAGTATTAGTGTTTGGTATTCAGTTTCTGAACAGTGCACAAGCCAACAGTTTGGTGACGCCATCTGAGCCTTAAGTCATCATTTTTAATTAGTCACGGTAATACCGTATACCGCGGTAAAATAGGGAGGAGGTTTGATGGTATCAAAATTTGGATACCGCCCAACCCTAGTGTCTTGTTTCAGAATATGGCAAACAATGCTGTCAACGTGAAACGCGTGCTTAGCACGTTAAGTGTGAAAACTACCCAGCCCATCAGCAGGAAGCTTAATTACAGGGCTCGCTCAAATCAGTTCAACACTAGACAAGAACATTAGCCCCAATCAGGCAAATCTACAGCAACATTAACAGCATTTGTTATTTGCGATGGAGGAAAGTGTATTCCTACCTGAGGTTTTGTACAAACAGAATAATAAAAAGAGAAAAACAGTCAAAGAACCAAAGCTAGCGATATGTCAAACAAAATATTGTATGAGCTCAGTCCACCACCACCCTCATTATGGATGCAGTGAGCACCTTGAACCTGCAGCTCTGAATGTGTTGCAACCTCCTGTTGTATCACACTAGACTTCATCAATCATTTCAAAGCAGCTCTTGGATTTATTCCATGTTGTTTATCAGCAAAGCAGAAAAGGCTGGAAAGCCACAGTTTTTAAAATGCCGACAGTTAACACCCACTCCTACGCTAGCTAACGTTTGACCAGCTGCACTGCATGACCCTGAATGAAAACTCCAGTTGATCCCAATTTAGATTTTCAGTCGTTGGTTGTCATTGATACAGGTGAGCTGTGGTGAATAATTATGGAAATAAACCAAGCTAGCACAAGCTCGCTGCGTCGGGCAATTCATCATCTTCATGGGGGAGGTAGAAGGGGAGCCAGTGGACCGCATCCCACCCCCCATTATTAGCACACAATTACTGTTAAATAGCAAGGAAAGGCCTTCACCTTGAACACAGTCCTCCTTTGTCATTATACATTAGCTTATACTGTTCAGATAGAGAGAGCCAGGGACGACCCATGAGCCAACCATGCATGAACAAACCGATAGGATGCTTACTTAAGGACTTCTGCATCAAACTAAAATATGCTACTGTGGTTAAAAAGGTTTAAAGGGTGTGTCAGAATCCTACAATTGTTTCTAGCATCTAACTCTGGCCTTTTTTCCTGTTAATCAGGGTGGGGGAGGTCCCTAGGGGTGCACCATTCAGAAAATGTAACGATTCAATATTGATTTTTAGGCTCAAGATGCGATTCAAAAATTGATTTTCGATTCAAAAAAACGATTCAAGGGCACCCGGGTTGCTCAGTTAGTAGAGCGGGCGCCCATATATAGAGGTTTACTCCTCGATGCAGCGGGCCAGGGTTCGACTCCGACTTGCGGCCCTTTGCTGCATGTCATTCCCCCCTCTCTCGTATTTTGCTGTCCTATCCAAATAAAGGCTGAAAATGGCCAAAATATAATCTTAAAAAAAAAAAAAAAAAAAAAGACTGCCCTTGTGACATCAGCCAGCGATATCATGGCGGGTTCCATTTGTAGTCAGAAGTCGGAATTTCCGAGTTCCAAGTCGTAAATTTCAAATGGAACGCCCATGAAGTCGGATTTCCAACTCGGAAATAGGCATGGGCCGGTTACCGGTTTCAAGGTATACCGCGGTTTGAAAAAGTCACGGTTTCAAAACCACTCCAATATTCCGTCATACCGTTCCTGCAGTATGAGCTGTTTTTTTACGAGTCGTTAAGTAGAAATCGCTCTCCCTGCCAGTGTGCAGTGCCCCAAGGCATGAAAATGTCACTTTATGAGGTTTTGTTTAACATTAATATGAGTTCCCCCAGCCTACCTATGGTCCCCCAGTGGCTAGAAATGGTGATAGGTGTAAACCGAGCCCTGGGTATCCTGCTCTGCCTTTGAGAAAATGAAAGCTCAGATGGGCCGATCTGGAATCTTCCCTATATGTCGTCATAAGGGGAAAGGTTACCTCCCCTTTCTCTGCTTTGCCCATGGCAAGCCGGTCAAGGCCACACCCCCAACCCTCCACCTTGCCCCCCCTCTCTCCTCCTCAATAGCTACAGACACAGAAATGGCACATCCTAAGGAAAGCTCATTGTGGGACTGGGTCTAGTGGCTGTAATTCTGCACCAAGGCTGAATTTCGGGAAAGAGACTTCAGATACAGTATTAGGGGACCACTAAGGTCTATATAAAAGCATCCAAAAAAGCAGCATGTCATGGGACCTTTAAAAATAAAATATATTGTGTTCAATGGAACAAAATATATACAGGCGTTTCAAATAAAACATTTGTAATTGCAATACCGTGAAACCGTGACATTTTTGCTGAAGGTTATCCTACTGTCAGAATCTCATAACGGCCCATGCCTACTCGAAAAGTCGGAGAAATTCGCAGTACCCCGAGCAAAGCCGACCTCAAAATCCAACACGGCTGCTCCACGCATCAACAGTAGTGAAAGCTGTAGTAATAATAGCACTTCGGTCTTATTTGTGTCTCATTAAACCAGTCGTACACACAGTCCTGTCCACCTTCTGTCGACATGTTGCAACGCTGTTTGTATGCACACAAATACTGTGCAATACTTCGTTATCAACTGGTACTGCTGACAGTGGCTGACCTGGCTAGCTGTATCTCGATCAACTCGGGTGTGACGTAGGGCTGCACAATTGATCAAATTTTAATCACGATTTTGGCTTCCCACGATCAAATTTGCGTGATCGAGCGATATTTAAAATGCGTCATTCCCTTCATAGAACAGTTTTTGCAAAGCCAATCTAGCGCTCCATAAACCACTGTCTGATCACATGTCTCCATGAGCCAATCAGAGCTGTTCCCTGCCTGCACCGCGCAGCTTAGTTTCTAGATGTAGACAGTCACCGAGGACAGAGTAACGTGAGGAAAATTCCACAACAGGTAGCAGTCTGTAGGTACCAGTTTACCAGTAAACGCAACGTTTTGTCCCGTCTGTGTTGTTTTTCAGACAACAGCAGTGACCGGTGCTAGTTTGTGTCTTTTAGCTCATAGCTTTAGCAGCAGACTGTTGGACGTCCCGCTGTTGGAATCCTACAGTGAAATACAGACACACTACACTGTTTAGCAGTCAGCATTTTAGCCGTGTTTTAATCCAGTTACTACTGTGGCTAACGGTAGGCTAACGTTAGCTGCTGTGTAATGTGTTATTAGTGTTTACTAGCGTGACATTCAGCGATGTTTATGTTGCCTCTAACGTGGGTTCGGAGCATCAGAGCGCAACGCAGACATGTAAGTGTCAGTGTAATGAGCCACAGAAATCCGTGTAGCTATTTCGTCTGGTAGATACCGGGCACCACATGCGCCGTTAACGTGAACAGAAAATTGCGTTGCCTGTATCTTTCACGGCAAACATGCATGTGTGGAAAGCGGTCGCACAACAGCTGAAATGGCATACTCCTTCACAGTATCCTTCAATAAAGGAGGAATGTAGCACAATATGGATGTAAAAGCAGTTATAATTATATAATCATGTGACAATAAAATTTGTTTTGCCTAAAATCAACAAATAATCGGGATAATTAATCGTGATCTCAATATTGATCAAAATAATCGTGATTATCATTTTGGCCATAATCGTGCAGCCCTAGTGTGACGTCATTCCAAGCTCCGGCTTCCGAGGTAAATGGAACGCAGCACCAGTCCCCCCCCCCCCACATTTCCATCGTTTTTCCAGGAAGATTCAAGGAATATTAACGCCATTGTCAGGTTTAAAAAACGGAAACAGGATATGCAGCATGTTTTAGACAGCAGCCCCTTTCTTCACTGCAAACTCTGCCACAGGTGTCGGCACACTTCAAAGCTCTCCGATAGCGGCGCTTATGAATATTTTAGTACAGGCTAAAATGTTAAGCTCTGAGGATGTGCTATCAAACTTTGGAGCTCCTAATGAATATACTGCAGCTAAATGAACAGTGACAGCGTGGTGCGAGGCAAGCAATTTAATGTGACTAATAGAACTACAAACACCAACTGTGAGATATGTCATTTTGTATGATTTAAGTAACATCATCCCCTTATTTGGTATTTTGCTTCGGAGGCTTTTTAAAAAAAATACATTGTACATTTCTTGACTGCTTTCTTCTAATAAAATAAATTCTTATAAAAGGGTTTGTTTTCTTTGGTAGCACTTTAAGATAACACATATTTGAGCTATATGCCGTGTTATTATTTATGTTCTATTACATGACTGAAGAACATAGTTGCACTTTGGAAAATTGCTGTTAAATTTCACATTTCCCTGGCCACGGTTGGAATGTTTTATGGTATTAATACTGGCATTTATGATCTTTTGATGTACAGCGATCAATCGTCGGTCCATCCAGCTGTTCACGCATTCATCTAGAGCGGAAATTATTTGTAGTTGACTGTAAACATGTCTGTGCACGGTTAATTTAGGAGTCCACACCAGGAGTCACAGCTTGACCGTTACAGTGAGAGGAGATTAAAAAGAAAGACATAACAAGGACAAAAGTTTATCCTGATTAACTAAGGTATATTATTCAGGGGATTAACTGGCTCCATCTGAAAAACAAGGCGCTGAATAGTGGTGTCAAAAATCAGTCCATCTACCCAAGTCGAGGATAAGGCAAGACAGTCAGCACATACATACCTGATACCTGCAGGTATTCCAACAATCTGGTTGTAAACCAGTAGGGCTGCACGATATGTGGGAAATTTGATAAGGTTAAAAATCGCTATAACGATAATACTTGCGATAAATAAACAGATGTTAAAGTGTACTCAGTTCTGCAGTCTTCTGCTAATAAATTGCTTGTTGAATTTAAAATAAATGAAAGCTTAGAAAAAGTCCCGCACACTGACCATTACACAAGCAATCATTTATTCTGATCTGCTACTTTTGATCACATCCTACGCACCTGCCCGACAATAGAGGTGTGCAAACAAGCTTTTCTACGTTAAAATAAAATGAAATCATTTTTCAACCAACACAAAAAAATCCCAGAGTGTCTTTCGCAATATGTCGCAGTCTTTCATGATGGGTTTATTGCGCCAATTGATATCACAATGACGATAAAAAAATATATATATGCAGCCTTATAAACCTGCCATTTTGAATGTGCTAGTTTGCCAAATTTGATTTTATTTACCTAAACTGTGAAAAACACTCACACTGACATTCAAACCAGTGTGTCTGCAGAAAACCCACACGAGTATACATACAACTCAGAAAGGACAAGAGGCAAGATTCAAGCGCAGGACAATCTGACTGAGCTGACAGTAGTTAAATTCAGTAATTAATATGCTTAAAAAAAATAGTTCCAAAACAAAATTCTATCCCATGTTTTATGCTGAAGCATATACACTCTAAATCAGGTATATTATTATTATTATAAGTTGTTTGTCATACTCAAAATTATTAAATGGTCTCCCATACTAAAATGTTGAGATTAAAAAAGGGGAATCTTTGATTCAGAATTTCCAAATGAGTCTGTTCCACACGTTTTGCTGAGGTTGATACAGTACCTGAGGAAAAGGTGCTGTCAGCATAAAACAGACCCTCCAGCCACAACTTGCCTTCCTTTGCATGTTGATTCATGTTTTATGATAAATAGATGCAAAACAATGTAAATATGTCAAGAGCCGTGCAGTGCCAGCTGTTTGTAGACAGTATCTCATTAGCTGCTAATTTCCGCTTTGGAAATGTGCAATAGTGTATCCAAGCAAAATCTGACTTAAGGCTTTCACGTGCATCTATTGGAATAAACTGCACCGGGATATTTGTCAGTCAGCACTTTCCACATCCCCTACTCAGCCCTGCAAGTCAACCAAAAAAAACTAAAAGTCAGTTCTCCACATTGCCAGTGACATTTAACCAATAACTCAGCAGGCAGGACAATCAGTCCCCTCACACAATTAGTTAGGCCAACATTAAACAATTGGCTTTTTTTCGATGGCAGTTAGGGCCCTGACATCGAGGCACTTAATCTACAAAACAATTAGATTGTTGAAAATTGGGTAGAGCTACACAAGGAAGCCCATGAAACGGATTAGGCAGTAATGCAACATCAATTCAACCCTGAATCTTTGTTGAAAAGAAGACAATAAAACTGGACATTGGTTTTAGTTCAACTCCGCATTACTCTGCACACGTAAAAAGGAATAATCCAAAGCATGAGACTAGAGCTGGGCAATATATCGATATTATATCGATATCGTGATATGAGACTAGATATCGTCTTAGATTTTGGATATGGTAATATAAGTGCTGTCTTTTCCTGGTTTTAAAGGCTGCATGACAGTAAAGTGATGTACTTTTCTGAACTTACCAGACTGTTCTAGCTGTTCTATTATTTGTCTTTACCCACTTAAACATTATATCCACATTACTGATGATTATTTCTCAAAAATGTCATTGTGTAAATATTTTGTGAAAGCACCGATAGTCAACACTACAATATCGTTGCGGTATCAATATCGAGGTATTTGGTCAAAAATATAGTGATATTTGATTTTCTCCATATCGCCCAGCCCTACATGAGACTATATAGTATACAGATCCACTCGTCAGTTAATCAACTAAACCAGCTTGCCTGCTTTCCAGCCATCCATTTAAGAGTTCACTCACAGATCTGTAGCATCGGGGGAGATTTTGTCTGGCTGATCTGAAATGCGCAGTGGCCGGAAGGTAATCCCTCGTTGGGACTAATTATGATGAGTCGCCGGTGAGATGGCAAGTTAGACCAGCTCCAAAGAGCACCGAGGATCAGACCGTAGCCACGGACAGCATTCCAGCGGCTCATTTCCATGACAGCTCTGCACCGTGGGAAGTTTAAAGTGATGTTTTGGAAGATTTGAAGAACCAAAAAAAAAAAAAAACCTGAAGTACTAAAGTCTGAAGTACTGAAGTGATAACAAAAGTCACTTTCAACCACATTTAACCCTTGTGTTGTCTTCCCGTCAACTTTTTGGTCGTCTTTTTCAACACTTTTTCAACACTTTTAAAAACGTTTCCCGACATTTTTGTCACTTTTTTTTTTCCAACGTTATTTAATCATTTTTCTTCTTCAAATGCTATAAAATTTAATAAAAACACCCAAATTCAATCAAAAGTAGTGAACTGATCATTTATTTCAGAACGTTGTAGGAAACCATCCACGTTATTTCTTTTGGAAAAAACAAATTTCTGATATAGAAACATTTTGAAAATGGGTCAAATTCGACTGAGGGCGAGAGGAGGGTTAAGAAACAAATGTATCTTGATTGTTAAAAGAGACTAGCTGACCTGCTTGGGACTCTGCAATGCCTGTCAGTATCTAAGGAGCTATGTTTGGTCTCAGAGCTCTTCATCCACTTCCTCCTCTGTTCCCCTTCTTTCTTCCTCCAAGGTCCATCTTTTGTTGTGTTCTTTTCTTAAATTAGACCGAGAGAGGTTTGTCAGATTCTCTAACTAACACGGCTGATGAACTGAAATCAAAAGTTTACATGAACTTGTTCACATGAGCACGTTGCTGCATAGCAATTTGGACAAAAAAAGTGCTTTTTATTTTTTATTTTTTGCAGTGCAGTCAGGCGGCGCACTGACTACCAGACTCTGCTACACTGAGGCCAGAGGTATTGTTCTCCCATTTCCCCTCCATAAATTCTCCTTCCTGAACCAACATAGACTTCCAGTACACACACACACACACACACACACACACACACACACACACACAGGTCAACTATATTAAAGCCTACCCAGCATTCAACTGAGAAGGGAGGGCGAGTGGAAATGTTGACATTACACACATCCTGAGCATTATAAAAACAAGTCTACCTGAACTCCCATACCCACAACACACGCGGTACACACACACACACACACACACACACACACACACACACACACACACACACACACAAACACACACACACACACACACACACACACACACACACACACACACACACACACACACACACACACTCCCACGGGATCTTGTTATACGTACAGCATGTCCTGCCACGTGCTGGTATGAGCTCAGCGTCCCGCGTGAGTACGACTGTTCAACATTTTTGTTTTATTCATGCTGCATAAATACCACATAACACTGATCTCTGTTGATTTATGCTAATGTTCTGACATGTTGTGCTGGCTTACTTTCAGCCTGTTTTGTTTTGCTATCTGTTTATATGGGACTTGTCTCGAGGTTAATTCCACTACAAAAAGTGTGCCAAAATGGAATGCACGTTTCGTTTTGTTCAATGCTGACTGAGAGAGTTTTTCATACTAAAGTGGGGGTTAACTTAAAAGGGTAACTTCAAACCAGACCCAATTACCCCTTGTTTTTGTGTCTAAGTGATGATGGGAACAACGATCTTTGATATTGGTCCAAGACCGCAATGCTGTGGTGGCTCCAAAAAAATGATTGTTTTGCCCCTGACGTGCTCAGATTATTATTCTAAATTTCTTCATTTCTGCCTTTATTGGATAGGAAAGCTGAGATATGAAAGGGGAAGACATGCAGGGAAACCCTGGACCCTGGACCTTCTGCGTTGAGGATTAAACCTCTGCATATGTGCGCCCACTCTACCAACTGAGCTAACCGGCCACACAGAGGTCGACCTTTTTGTGAAAGAGTAAAGCCCTTTTTGTTTAACGTGAAACATCCCTGAAATCGCTCCCACCAGACTCCATTTAAATAGACAAGTTATGTTACCATTGTAAAATAAAATCATAGTTAGTTTTCCCACTGTTCCAACAATCACCACTATTTTGGTTGAAATAAACCCTTAATTCACAAACCCTGGTTCGCCACTGCCAGCTATCATTACCGTGTTATACTCTGCTTGTCTTCTGTCCCACCTGTAGAAGTATTTTTAAATATTTCATTCACATGCTCTTCTTCCTTCATTGCTTTCTCTCTCCTACTGTATACGTTTCTCCTCCTTCCCCCCCATCACACTTCATGGATTTTCTCTTCCTCGGTGGCAGACGTGAAGCCATGATCTGCCCTTTAACCAGCTCTATTTTGCAAAACAAGCTAATGAGATTTTAAAAAATAAATTAAAAAAACTACATCGCTGAAAGACGCAGTCTTGATCAGTGAAAGCAAATCATACACACCAACGCAGCAGCCACACATCTGTTAAATGATTGATGCGTGGGCGCTGCGATGTCTCGCTGATGCTGCCGTATCAACACAGCAGCCGGCCCCTGATGACTCAAAATCCACAGCACAACGTGATTCAGTCCACTCAGTTTTGGGAAACTTTGCTGAGGTTAACCCAGTACAGTCGGGGTCTGAAGCTGCCCCTGAAGTTATTCTGATTCCATGACAGAATGCTGAGGGGAGAATGAAATCCTGACGAAATTCCATCAAGGGCAATGTGTGTGTCTCAAGTCGGAGTTTGGAAGAGACAAACCTGACCCGGAAAACGTTCCGCTCAAAAGGTGGAGTTTGTCTTTCGAAAAAACCTTGCGGATGAAAAGGGAGCTGAATCGCTGGATGTGTGTTGAAGACCCTTTGACATGCACAAAGTTATTAAAGTTAAACCAAACACGAGTTTCACGCCAATGATATCGGTTTGCTTTCACTTCTGTTCTGTTCTCAGCATCAGGTCCGATAACTCGTACTCCATGAGAACAGTGTTTTGTGAATTACTTCAGAGACTATTTCCTGCATTCATTACATTTGTTTGCTTTAAACCGAAGGGGGCCTCGGGCCCTGATCCAAGTACAATCCAAATGAAACTTATTTAAAAATCTGCTGCAAATGAAAAGCACTGTGCAGAATGAGTTTTGTCATTATTAAGGGTGTCACGAAATTAAGTCACAATCTTGAATTTCGAATAAAAAAAAATGGAATCGTCAATGCTGCCACGCCCCCCCAATGTCGGCTTGCCAAGCAAAAAAAAAAAAAAAAAAACAGTTCCTGATTGATTCTACCACCACTCCAGTGGAGGCGCTAATGAGCTAGTTTACTACACACACAGTAGTGGAAGAAGACCAGCTATACACAACGGAGCATACGCCGATAGAGAGAAGAGAAGACTATAGACATGGCTGTTTTATTGGGTTTTGTTTGTTTTGTTGTGAACTTGAATGTCCTCTTCTGTGAAGAAGGCTGCAGTTACAAAAGAGAAACTAGATGGCAGGTTATAGACTTAAGTTATCGTTACATTATGTTGTTAATAGAGATGGCCCGAGACCATTTTTTGCGTCCCGATTCTGATACCTGAACTTGCGTATTGGCCAATACAGAGTACCGATCTGATACCAGTGTGTCATATATTTTATTATGTTTACTAACTGTATACTACTATCCCTGTATGGATGAGATATTATTGTTGTCGGGCTGGCTCAGGTTAAACTCTTTGTGAAACATGAACAAACGCCACAGAACTTTCTTTTATTCTCCAGTTTGACAGTCAGTTATAACGGAAAAAGAACATAAATAAACTACTTTAACGTGGTATCGGAGCATTAATTCCAGTACTTCCCGATACCGATACCGGAACATCTCTAGTTGTTAATAAATGTTTTAAATTTGACAATGTAGTGTGGTACATTGCAAACAAAGCTCAGATATTATATTGTATACAAGTCTAGTCTAAAAATGGCATAGCAACCTGTGCTTTAAAAAAAAAAAAAAAAAGAAATCAAGAATCAACCCTTACCATAGAATCGAAAGTTCAATCGAATTGAGGATTTTGAGAATCGTGAGACCCCTAGTCATTATCAATCTGGATGTGAATGTCAACACACATCGCCAGACAGGAGCTTGTTAACAGGAAATCATTCTGACCACCTGAACACATGGAGGCAATGCTCTACAATGCAGCATATGAGCAGGGAAAGCACACAACGGTAAAGGAACATTCAAGTATACGAGGAGAGATTCAAAAGTCGGGGAAAGCATGAGGGAATGGTAATCACCCGCTGCAAATGAAAGAGAGTGGTAAAAAATGACAACCTGATTACAGCCCAAGTTCAGCGGCGATGGTAAGAATGAGATTGTATCATTTTATGGATCTCAAGTTGAAGAAGTCAACGCCTTCCAATAGCAGATTTCTTTTCTGGAAGTTTCAATTACATTATTGCACTGGATACTGTAATGCCATCATAAGCCCTGCGTTTGCTCTCCAAGAATATATCAACCTATCATTTAATTACACGGAAACATCACTTCATTGAGCTCCAAAACTTCCAACATTGCCAACTATTTTGCGCATTAATGTGAGATAATAAATGCTGTCTGCCGGGCCAATAAAGACTGCAGTTTTAAAAATGTGACTGGCATGAACTTCACTAAAAGTGCCAAATCGACCCATCTAAAGTAAAACAATATTCAGCAATCTGTGCGGCCATGAAAAGTAACGCTGATGGAACTAACCATTTTTGTAACACTGGAAGGCCTCTCATGTGGTAGCCCAGGGAGCTGAACCTTAACAAAATGGGGGTTTGTGGCTCATGGCTTTTTATCATGTCTGTGAGATTCAAATATTATGGAAAATATTCAAAAAATCCTTCAGGTAAATTAAGGTCAAACTCCATATAGGTATATTTTTAAAATAGCTTTACTGGGTCATTGCTTTCTCATTTCGGTACCTAGAAAACAAACCAAATGTGACACTCCAAGTCATTACTTCTCAATAGGAAGCAGGCACTGGAGCATATTCACATCATTAGTAATGATAATTAAGCCACCAATGAAGCCAATTTACGTTTAATTCATCAGTAATTTCTTTGTCAACACAGGTTTTAGGCACGGCACACAGGCGCTCGTGACAATGATCTTTGTTGGCAGAAAACCAGCTTTTCCTCATTAATACACAAAGTTATGCAGCAAATGCTTCAACATCGACTCGTATCGTGCGTTATATTAGCTGATGTGAGTTTTCAATACATTCTATCAATTTATTGAATGTATAATTTATTCAAAAGGGCCAAACTAGATTTGCCACCATCCAAAAACAGCTTGTTTAACCCATCTATAAACTTTTAGACTCAAAAGAACAAACACCACTAAGTCCACATCCATGGTAGCCTGGCTCCGCCCTCCTACGTACATCCACTCAATTTTCATTTTCCTTCAGTACCCCGTCTGGGTTTGCCGTATATTCGTGGGTTTTCTCCAGCCAAATCTTTGGCGGTCCAATCAGTGAACAGAGGGAGTGGCTGAGAACGATGACGTTGAGATCGTGCGCTAGAGTTGTAGTTCCGTAATGGCGGCGGAGAAAGATGCGAGCGAAGCCATTCAGTCCGTTGTGGCAACGCTGCCGAATAGCCAGAAGCTAAAGCACAAGCAAGAAAAATCTTTGATCCGAGTTGTGTTGGTGGCCATGATGTTTTGGCCCTCCTCCCCACTGCGTTCGGGAACAGTTTGATTTTCCAGCTCGCTCCGTTAGTGGTGAAGGAGTTGGCTAAGGCTAACGCTAGCGATGCTAAGCCGATAGTAGTTGTCGTCTCCCCTCTTGTTTAGCCTGGTCCTACCAGACTAGGAGGGCGAAGCCAGGCTAGCGCATGACATACGTCATGACCAAACGTTAGCGATTGGTTATGGCAGATCCAGAATGGCTCTGGGCAGATCCAATAGTTTTAAACTTCAGAGTACCCGCCTTCAAGGAAGTTAACACTTGTCAACGGAGAGTGGCCAGACTCTCTGTACAAATGAAATGTACCAGAGTCTGGTAGGACCAGGCTACAGCCGTGGTGGAGGAACACACAAATAGTACAGCAACAACGTGCTGAAGTAAAAGGCAGGATTCCTGCATCCTCACTTACAGCTGAGTGACTGACAGCACACTTGCACTCTGTGCAGCTCACGTCCTCCTCTCTAAACAACACAGACTGAAGACGCTGGTCAATAAATTCACTTGTTGTGGACCCTTGTCCTGTAAAGTCTGGCACCATAATGTAAGTCTGGCATGAGCCCCTGGCTGCTGCCCAGCATCCACTCCATGTGTCACTCAATCTTTTTACAATTAAGCTGTTCTTGTGAGTGATTCTCCGAGAGACAACATGAACCAGCGGGGAAAAAAAAGAAGTTGACCTCAAAAAATACAAATGATTCAGATGTTTACAGCACAACAAACAAACAGAAAGAGGGAGAGGCAACACGGCAGCCTGGCTGCTAGGGCTGGGACCATATGCTTTTGTCCCAATTAGTTTCTTTCATGATACATGGGTGCTGATTCAATTTGTATTGTGATTTCCATTCATTGGGATTCAAGAAGTACTGCAATTCGATGGTATTGAGTTTTTTTTAAAGTTTATTTTATTTATTAGGGACCATGTACAATTTTAAACATAAATGTTACCATTTGATGCATTGTACCAGAGTTAGCCTCAGGCTAATTTACATCTGCAGTCCCCCTTGCGAATTTCCTTTCCTTCATTAACAAAGGCAAAAGTTGAATAATACACTTCTAGAGGCAATATATAACTGTTTTCTAAAAAGAATCCACATCACATGTCAGTCAGTCATGACTCAGTCTGACATGTATTTCAAGAAGTGCATAACACTCTGCATTTTACTGCTTTTGATCAGAAAACGGATATAATGTAGTCACAGTCAGACGTAGGTGTATCATTGGTAAAAACAAAGAAAGAAAGAAAGAAAGAAAGAAAGAAAGAAAGAAAGAGAAGAAGTGGCGTATAGAGGAGAGTGCAGGTGACTCTGGTGTGTAGACATTTGAGAAATCAGATGTTAACCCAGAACTCCACAGTAGCCTGGCCGCAGAAAAGCCCAAAAGCTACCAAACTCAGGCCATGTCCACACGTACCAAAACAATCTTTTTTTTTTTTTTTCGTCTTCCCTTAATCCTGACTCCGCCAGATGTATCGCTTCGCATTTGCTCGGCATATCCATCTGGGAACTTTCCGTTGGAGAACTTTTGGGAAGGGGTTAAAATACTGGTTAGCTGATTGGATAAACCATCTGTCTATCACCACCTATGTTGGTAATAGACAGGCCAAATCAACCAATCAAACTCTTGCCCGTTGGGAGAAGAGCAAAAACATCTTTTCCTCCGAGAAAAGCCTCCAGTGCCGTTTTTTGCTCTTCTGTCAATGAAGGAATACTTTCCAATTCGGATAAAACTTGCGCGATAGCTACGCTCATCTCATCTGTGGAAGCTGCCATGTTGTTTAGACTGAACAGTCGCTTCTCATTGCATCACACCTAAACCCGCCTCAAAACCAACGCTGATTGGTCGGTCGTTTGGCGAACAGCTCCAAATTTTCTCTATCTCAAGATGCCAGACTGATCTGCGAGTGGAAAACTGGAGCTGGCGAGATCAGGACGGTCTCACGAGGCTAGGTTTCCCTGGCGTTTCAGGAATGTTTGCGTCCAAACGGATCCATTTGTAAATGACTCAACACGCTACTTCATATTCCAGGCCTATAGGTGGCGCCGTTTCTGCTACAGAAATTCACCGAAAACGGAGAAGAAGAGGCGGGACGTGCACATAAAGCTTTCGCGCTGTATACAAACAGACAGTAGAGGAAGAAACCAAACAGCCCTAGTAACCCTAATAGGCTCAATGTCTTCTCCAGCAGGAACACAAGCACGTAGTCCGCCGTTGTTGTTGTTGTTGTTGTTGTTGTTGTTGTTGTTAGGAGACGTCGTCGCGGTTTAAGAGGTCGAAGGCTAGAGGTCGAGGGGTGTGGCGATGACATCATCGATACGCAAGTATGTGGCTTCGCCGTCCAAATGAAAACGCAAGGGCGGCGTTTTCAAATTTTTTCACCCTGGGACCAGGTTTTAAAAAAGTGCGTCTTCAGGCAGAGCGCTTACAGGATTCGTTTGGACGATCAGCCAAAAAAGCGTTTCCGTGTGGATGGCCCCTTAAGGCCGTTTTATGGTTGTGCGTAGAATCGACGGTGTACCCCCGCAGACCCCTCTGCGTCTACACCTGACCCTACGCCATAGCCTGACGTGCACCTCTCGAAATAATTTAACTACACGTCAAAGCGACGCACGTCGCTCGGTCGTGGCTTGGTAGCGTTGCATTTCCCCCGACTCATTTCCTGGTTCTCCTACTCCATAAACAACATGAAATCAAAGAGAGGGTTAACTTTTCCTGCTACAGATTTCCCACTCTCAGTCCTTCCAGAAAAATTTGATTGTTGCGGGCAAAAATCCTTGATTATGCGGCACGTTTTCTTAAAAAATGCAATGGAATATGCGGGATATTTATGCAATTTTATGAGCTGAAATTGCAGAAACTTGCAAAAACTGCGGTTTGATGAAAAAGAGAAAAAAAGTGATTCCCCCAACACCCTGCTTTTCAATGATGTTCACGTCGCGTAATTACGTCACTTCATAACGTTCCCATGGCAATGGGGGAAAATGGCTGCTCTTGTGTGAAGTAAACGCAAAATTTTTCAACTTTCTGCTAAGATATATGTGACTTTTTTTCAACGAAAATGCGGGGATTATGAAATCATGCAAGCACCGCATATTTTGCGTGGAAATCGGCAATTTATGCGGACTTTGGCTGATTATGCGTTGAATTATGCGATTGCATAATCACGTTTTTCTAGAGGGACTGCACCGTGGTCAGAAAGCACAGGGGAGACACTTTGTTTCTCTCACTATGACTCTAGAGTCGCTACTTGCTCTCGAAGCTAATCGCCGTCACTCTCTCACTTCTCCCTCGCTCTGTCACCCACTCCCCACACACACACGCCGGCTCAACGCACACGCCAGCGCACAAGAGTAAACATCAGGCCACTTACGTAGGCTACGGTGAAAGCTCTGTGTGGAGCCTCCGCACAACTGTAAAACAGGCTTTGGGGTGACAAAAATGTGAACAAATCACTTTCTAACTCTGGTTTCTGTGTTAAACCGATATACAGCAGAGAGAGAGAGAGAGAGAGAAAAACAGGCAGAAACTGTCCATTTCAGATGTTTAATGGCCATTACAGTGAAATTCAAGACCAGTTTTGCAGCTGAAAAGAAAATCGAAAAATGACCTTTGAGGGTTGTTTGCATGCGTTCCTTATCCATGCTGTCTTCTCTCTCTTCACTACGTATAAACAGGCCCAGCTACCGGCTGTTGCAGGAATAAATCACCTTTACTGCCCATTACTGCCGTACCTAAACTCAAACCTAGCGACTCTAATTTACTACATCATTATCTGGATATATGTGAAACATCAAAGGGTTGGAGGGTAACATACCATGTAATGCCAGCCAAACACCTATTTAAGACCTCTACAGACATTTTCAGGACCTGAAAAGAGACCGAGGAGAGGTGTACAGAATGTAGGCTCGATGGTGTTTTAAGCCCCCACCGTCGACTTCAAGGCAGCACTGCGACTGTCGACTTCAAGGCACCTAACCCTAACCCTAGTGCCTTCCATGCAGCGCTGTCTGGAAGACGACGTCGGGGGCTTAAAACACCAAACACCAGAATGTAGACTGGCTGGGGGGAAATGACAAAAAAAAAAGAAAAGAAAAAAAGTAAGAGATGAGACACTGTCTTATGGCACTTACCCACTACTAGTAATATGTCCTCCTTTTTCCATTGCAGATTTAGTACCGCCTCATGCGTGAGGCGAGCGTGGCTGGTCACCATAGCGACGCCACAGGAAACTGCCGTGACCTAACGCGACACACACACACAGAACGTGGAAGGTGTGTTGTTTGTGATTCTCTGCATGTGGCTGTTTGCCAGCCAGAAAAAAAAGAAGCTGGAGACAGCAAAGAAAAACACAGCTGGCTTATCTGTTTAAAAATGGCGAGTTTGTTCGGTCGCAAGCAATGATGACGCAGTGATTAGTGACGATTCTCTCCGACCAATCAGTAGTCTCTTAACTTTGAGCCTTGTGTTTTTCATAGGGCTGGGTATCGTTCAAAAATGCTGGATACCTGTGGCCGGGTTGGCTCGGTGGGTGGAGCAGGCGCACATGTACTGAGAGGTTTGTGCCTCGACGCAGAGGTCCAGGGTTCGAGTCCGGCCTGTGACAATTTCCTGCATGTCTTCCCCCTCTCTCTCTCTCTCTCACCCCCTTTCTCACCTAGCTGTTCTGTCGAATTAAAGGCGGAAAAGACCAAAATAATAATGTTCGATACCGGTACCAATACCGTGACTTTGATACCGGTTCCTAAGAGATACTTTTTTTGATAATCTTTTTTCAGCTCTCACTACGTGAGCCTTTTTTTACTCTGGGTGTAACGTAGAGTTTTTCTGCGTGTCTCTGGCGTGTAACGTTAGTTAACCAGCTTTATTAGATCTTGGTAGAAGCATGCTGCGAGCTGATTGGCTCACTGACACGGATGAGATTTAATCCTTAGGTATTGTAACTGGGTATTGAATGAGGAGGCATTTTTCGATACTCATTACTTTAGAGGCAATTAGGGCTGCCCAATTAATCGCAATTTTATCCCAATATTACGGTGGCCGGGAAGTGCAATGCAACATTACAAAGAATGAAACACTTTTACATTTTGGAAAACAAATTTACATTTTGGAAAACAAATTTACATTTTGGAAAACAAAATAACATTTTGGAAAACAAATTTACATTTTGGAAAACAAAATAACATTTTAGAAAACAAATTTACATTTTGGAAAACAAAATAACATTTTAGAAAACAAATTTACATTTTAGAAAACAAATTTACATTTTGGAAAACAAATTTACATTTTGGAAAACAAAATAACATTTTAGAAAACAAATTTACATTTTGGAAAACAAAATAACATTTTAGAAAACAAATTTACATTTTGGAAAACAAAATAACATTTTCGAAAACAAATTTACATTTTAGAAAACAAATTTACATTTTGGAAAACAAAATAACATTTTAGAAAACAAATTTACATTTTCGAAAACAAATTTACATTTTAGAAAACAAATTAACAAGATGCAAAACACTTTTACCAGTCCCGAAACAAATTTACAAATGACAGATTCTTCACGGAAGGGAATGTACCACATACCGGAAGTGATGAGGTGTTGTTGGTGAGCGCAGTCAATTTGTGTTGTTGTGAGTGAGTATATGGCGGAATGAAGTTTATGGTGACTTTACGGCGGTGCGGTGTTTGGAGTTTTTATATGACGCGGACCGCACGGAAACACAGGGAACGTGACGACAGCCGCGGCCGGATCGAAGCTACAGCAGGGGGCAGCTGAGTCCGTCTGCAGCTGCAGGACCTGGAGCTCACTGCCCATTCCTGGGAGCCAAAACCGACACCACGCAGCTGGAGACCCAGGCCGAATTGCTGGGCCCGCTCGGAGGGAAGGGGAAGCCCGGAGAATCAGATCCAGGACTGAACGGAGCGGACTGTCACAGCCTGCTGAAGTTTAAATCACAGGTTTCCTAAAGGGAGTCTGGCGGGGACTCGGACTGTGGACGACAAAACACGAACTTAAAGTCTCGTAAATAAATAAATACATGCAGAAATAAATGAATCATTAGTGGGGGAGTGAGCCTGGACATTTCAGTCTGTTTAAACTTCACTTTGAAGCAGAACCTCTTAGTTCAGAAGGGTGAAGTTTCCGTTTGTACTCATATCTGTGAACTGATTATAATAAATATTCTTTGTATTAACACATTAATTAGTCTCTTTGTCTTTTTGTTTAAAAAAACTAGAACATCGCATGAGATTTTGACGATTTATAGTGATTTTATTTCCGTTAGACCTTTGCCTACATTGACGCTGATGCATTAAGGACGCGCCATAGACAGTATATAAGGCAGTGCCTCCCCTGTTCCAAGATGGCGGCTCTATTGACGCATTCGATCCATAACTGCCGTAAGTCAAGGACATGTATACAAAACCTCATCACTTCGGATGTGGTACATTCCCTTTCCGTGAAGAATCTGTCATTTGTAAATTTGTTTCGGGACTGGTAAAAGTGTTTTGCATCTTGTTAATTTGTTTTCGAAAATGTAAATTTGTTTTCGAAAATGTTATTTTGTTTTCCAAAATGTAAATTTGTTTTCTAAAATGTAAATTTGTTTTCGAAAATGTTATTTTGTTTTCCAAAATGTAAATTTGTTTTCTAAAATGTTATTTTGTTTTCCAAAATGTAAATTTGTTTTCTAAAATGTTATTTTGTTTTCCAAAATGTAAATTTGTTTTCCAAAATGTAAATTTGTTTTCTAAAATGTAAATTTGTTTTCTAAAATTTTATTTTGTTTTCCAAAATGTAAATTTGTTTTCTAAAATGTTATTTTGTTTTCCAAAATGTAAATTTGTTTTCCAAAATGTTATTTTGTTTTCCAAAATGTAAAAGTGTTTCATTCTTTGTAATGTTGCATTGCACTTCCCGGCCACCGTACAATATGGACTAGTGCAATATCCAAATCGCAGAGGGGCGCAATATTTGTTAAAGGCAAAATATGTGTCTAAGCGTTCTGAATGAAGTGTTGTGGTGCTGCAGAGTGCCTACAAATGTGTCCCGGCCTACAAATCCCATCCTACAGACTAAAGAAAAAATATTTTGGTACAGATCCTCACTGTAATCATTTACATTTTTTTAAGATCTAATATTAGTCAATGAAAATGAGAATAATGACACAACCATGATCATTCCCTTCAATATCGTGAATCATATTGCAATCGCAATATCAGTCAAAATAATTGCAATTAGAAATTTTCCTCATATTGTGTAGCAGTGTAGAGGCAATCCTAAAAAAAGTATTGAATTTGGTACCCAGCTCTAGTTTTTCATCTTTTCTACCTCCAGCCCCAGGGGGGGATGGATGATGATGATGACAGTGATGGATGGCCTCCTTGCTGCCATACCGCCATACCCCCTGGCCCCCCCCCCCCAAGACTGAACTCGAATCAATTAAGTGGCGGGCTCTCCTCTGAGCTGCAAATGAGACAATCATCAAGATATATGTAATCTTCTCCCCGTTCCCCCTCTGACACCACGTACAGCAGGAGAGATGACAGTGAAGAGCAGCGGGCGAGAACACAGCGCTACAGAGGCTGAGAGGGAATATCAAACCATACAGTCACTGTCGGCAATCATTACAGTGGAGATAGTGCTTCGGGGGACGGTCATTTTATTATCAGTTAATCTGAATGTTTCTTTACTTCTTTTTCCTTTTTTTTTTGATTATTTGATTCATAGTTTAATTGATAAAATGCCAGAAAATAGTAGAAAAAGAAAAAGGCTCGGCAAACTTTCCCATAGCCCACAGTGAGGCCTTCAGTTTGTTCTTCAACGACCAACAGTCCAACATCCAAAGATATTACATTTACGGTGATATTAAACAGAGAAATGACGCAGACGCTCACATTCTAGGAGCTTGAGCCAGCAGAAGTTGGGCTTTTTAAGTTTGATAAATGACTCAAACCATGTATTGATTAATTATTGGGTAGCGATTGGGGGACATAAGTGTCCTGTGGTTTTAATTGAATGGAGGCTTTTGCTGAATGACAAAGATTCTGTTTTGGAAGCAAACACTGAAAATGCCAAAAGCATTTCATCGCATAATTACATCTAAGTGCAGATATGTCATCACTCTAAATTCAATTTGATTACAACTTTTAAATCCTTATTAAAAAATGTTTTGCGGTATTAGACATGAGATGTTTTGAAACCATTTAATCATGTCTGCTGATTTGGTTTCTTATAGACTGCTTTGCCAATTAGCGGTGTGAAATAAGACAGGGAAAAAAAAAAAAGGAAAATGTTAAAGTGGGACAGCAAAACAATTGAGGGTAAAAGGGAGACAGAAAACAAGCCATAGAGAGCGCAGAAAACAAGTGAGACAAAAGACAGAAAAAAAAAGAAAAGAATAATGGAATAGGGAATGTTTGATGGTTGGGGGCTTTCTGAGGAGGAGTTTATCCACACGGTGTCTGTGGGTAAAGCAGGGCCGCAGCCTGCAGCTTTAATGAAAGGGTCTGTGGAGGGGAAAGGGATTCATTAAAACCATATTGGAGGGCAACATCATTTTATCCTCCACACACACACACACACACACACACACACACACACACACACACACACACACGAGCTAACACTCCCCGTAACCTCCCAATCATCCCTTGACTCTTTTTCATCTGTGCTGATCTAAAAGCCAGAGGAATCATTGAAGCAACGGTAGAGCGGATGTGCTCGGATACTGTCCTCGGCTTGGTAACGGGTTTTTTCGTGCATAAAGAATATGACAGCCGCGTGACGGCAGATACAGCCAGAGGAACCAGGAACGAGTACAGAATACCAGGCAGCTGAATAGCATTTGATATTATTATTGTGCCGTGGACGTACGGGAGATGATGGTTTTAACACCGTTATTAAACTTTGCTGTCAAACGCCGTTATTTCCCAAAACTTCCAGTGGCAAAGACACGTCTGGCTCTGAAACATCTGTGACATTTTAAAAGGATTAATGGAAGTGAGGATCATTATTTAGGCAGACTTAAATTTGACGAGGCAAAAGGGAGCGGAGGAGGTGAGATGACAACTGTGATCTAAGCGAAAAGGGGGTGGGGGGGGGTGTGGGGGAGAGAGAGATAGGTGTTTGGATAGACTGCAGCATTAAGACACAGCAGAGGGAAGTAGATAAGGCCAGGAGGGCCGACTGCAGCCATAGAGAGGAGATAGGAGGAGGGATGGTTGCCGTGGCGAGATAACGCTGAGGCCCGGCGCCGAGAGATGAGGGCAGCTCCAAGGTTAGCCTGGGAACGGCAGATGACTGCATAACATTAGCACTCAGCACTGTGCCAACGAGCGTTCGCTTTCATCAGTGGTGGAGGAAGTATTTAGATCTGTATGCAAACTGTTCTTTTTGTACGTTTTTTTTCCAGGATTTTTCCACTAAAGTTCCATTATAACCAGGCAGCAGAAGAGCTTTTCAAATTCAAGATTCAATACTGTATTGCCATGCAACTAAGTTACTAGTACACACACACACACACACACACACACACACACACACACATAACTTAACCCATAATACAATAGATAGATGTTGGTAACACTTTACTTGAAGGTATCTAAACTTAGCACAAAAAGTAAGGGAATGTGTGTTTGGTAGATTATTTCTCTGTGGTAACAACGCTTTTTGTCAAGAAATCAGAAACAGGCTTTCCAACGGTATAAGATTTATTGCCAAAAAGCATCGTTACCAAAGAGAAATAATCTAACAAACACAAATTTCCTTACTTTTTGTGCTAAGTTGACATGACACAGTCATGAACACATGACACAGTCATGACACATGAACCCTAACCATAACCTCCGAATGACGCTTACTAAAAGGAGCGTTATGTCATAAACGTTGTGTATGACTTGTTTATAATGTGTATGACACGTTCATGACAGTGTCATGTCACTCTTATGTAGCTACCTTCAAGTAAAGTGTAACCTAAATGTTTAAGTTAAGTGCCAGTGCTGAAGGGCACCTTACAAGTAAGTGACTATTTAGACAGAGGTGACTTTAAAGGAACATTTCACTCCAAATCAAAAGTTCTCTTCAAAAGGTTACTAAGAGCAACTAGTAGACATCAAACACAGTATGTATCTAATTCCACTGTCCTCCTTCAGCCAGTGAAAGAGATGAGTGCCTTTATTTGGTCTTCATAAGCTTCAGCCTTTGGAACATCTAAAGGCCGGGACACCAGGCTTTATCGGCCGTTGGACAGTCTGGCGAGGTCAGTGACTCGAGTCTGTTCGGTGTGTCCCGTGCCGTTGTCAGTCTGGGGGTTTTCGGCGTTCATTTTGGCCGACCTGACATGTTCAGTCGGCGGCAGGGCAGTCAGGACTCACCCGGAAATGGCGAGCGGAATGAGGTGACTAGAGCCTCTCAAAATCTGACGAAAATCTTTAAAACCGACCTTTGTTGAGCTGAAATGAAGACGGATTCAGCAACTGCACGGTCTATTTCTCGCTTAAAATGTTTTCAGAAACATGTTTCAGTGAACTATTTTAGTACAATATGAGATCGTATTCTGAACAAGCCGCCATGACAGCCTGGCTTTGAATTTCCGGAGAAAACAAACCCATGTGACGCGTTCGTCCAATCAGCTGCTGGTTTTCATTTCTTGGGCAACAATACAGAGTAGCGCCGCCTGCTGCTATGGAGACGTGTTACGTTTCTCAAGTCGGTGTCTCCTCAGTGTGTCCCGAGGCAGTTTTTTGGACCTCGGGGACCCGACTGATCATCTCGACTGGCTTTTCTGTCGACGGTCGGCCATCTGGCTGGTGTGTCTCGGCTATAAGAGATAATGAGGTACGTATTCATCTGTTGGAGCCAAACTGTAATCAGAGTTTTTAAGAACCAGCTATTGGCCTGCTACATTGAATATGTGTTTTCATTTACACATGAAAGAGTAAATAATAAATGAATTATCAGAAACATCTTCAGACTTAATACTACCAATAAAGATCACATTTAACAGAGCACCATAACACCGTTTATTCAGACTTTCTCTGAACACATTTACAGAAAGCATTTCTAAAGCAATTCTCTAAACGACAGCCTGAATTGTCTGACACAAACGTGTGAAAAAAAATATTTTTGACCAAATATATAACAGGAACAACAAGGGTGAGAAGAGGAACAAAATGGCCATAATTATCTGAGTGTAAATGTGTCTTAGTATCTTAGTATCTACTACTAGACTGCTATTGCGACGAAGCAAATAGCCGACAGAAAATTAGGTGACACGTTGTGATAATGGCAGCATAGCTTGGCTGGAGCTGTGCTGCTTTTCTTATCTTATATCACCGTAAACCAAACATCTTTGGGTTTCGGACCGGGGTTCAGAATAACAAGCCGTGTAAAAATATCACCTTAAAAAGGACCAGTAACTTGTGGAAGTTCAATGGGGAAATTAGCTAACTAATGAATGCACCTTAAGTTAACACAGAAAAAAAGCACATGCTCCGAAAGGAAGAGTCACTTCATTCATACTTAGCTATGAAAACCATGCTAAGTATGCAGGGAAGGTAAACGGTAACAATGATTGAAACTACGCTGGGGTAGAGGAGGCAGAGGAGCATAATGGAGAGAAAAAGAAGGGGCAAGATGACGAGGGGGTGGAACGACAAGGGAGAAAGAACTTAAAAGGAGAAGAAGCCAGAAGAATACAAAAGGGGGAGGAGTAAAGGGGGAAGGGGAAGAGAATGAGGAGAAAGAGGAAAAGAGGGAGTAGAGATGACAGGGAGTGGATAGAGGTGGCGAAAAGATCAAGGGAAGTGAAGGAAGTGCCGAGAGGAGGAGAAGAGATGGCAAGGAAAAAGTAGGGCAAAAAAAATTTCCTGAGAGTAAAATAAACAGCCCAATGAAAGGCAGACTGGTCTCACTGAATTCCGTAAAATGGGCACGGACTGGTAACAGTTCACTCCGTGGTGGTGGTACGGAATGTGTGAAAATTCCGTGTGGCCACCACGGAAAACAATGCCAATGTAAAGTCAATGAGAAGATGACGTAGCACGGTAGTGAGCAGTATGTAAGGCCGGAATCCCGCGTGAGGAGGTTGGTTGGGGTGGTGGTGGGTAAAACACAGGACTTTCACCCAGGAGACCGGAGTTCGTGTCCCGCGTGTGGCGTTTGTCCCGCGTGTGGCGTTTGTGTTTTTTTTTGTTTTTGTTTTTTTGTGTCACAGAACCGTAAGCCCACCCGCGACCTTTTCCTGAACCCAACCGCTCCGTTCTTCTTGCGTGTCACGTAAGCCCGTGTTCCTCTTTCGGCCATCCGTGTTCATTTCACGGAATTCTTCCGTGGGCCCATCACGGAATTTGACGATCTGTTGGAGATCCGTGTTCATTTAACGGAATTATTCCGTGGCAGTTTAACGGATTTTGTTGCAATTCCGTGAAACTGACACGGATTTAGAGTTAAGGGCCCGTGTTCATTTTACGGAATTCTGTGAGATGAGGTTGAAAGTGGAGGGGGAGTAGGCCTTGGAAGGACGGGGAGCACTGAGGCTGAAAAGACGGTTGTCGGACCTAGTGTCTCTCCCTGGCGGACCCGCTCCTTCCTGGAATTCACCGAACCCGTTCTCCACCCTGGAAACCTGGACTTGCCTTTCCTTCCCCCGGGAAACCTGGACTCGACACTTGCGTACTTTGAAATAAACCGGTTACATTCACACTCCGTGCTCTGCGCCTGGCTGCATTTGGGTTCCGTTATCATTCAAACCCAACACTTAGACTAGTTACACGTTAAGACTTCACACTTTCGGGAATGGGCCAAAGAACTGCAGAAGAAGAGCCGGAGTCTGCAGCTTCTTCGTTCCAAACCAAGAATCAGGTTGATGGTCATCTCCGACAACAGGGATACACACCGTAGAGTGCCACGGAAGACAGAAAATCGAGGGGACGAGGTGACAGACGAGTGCAAGAGTGACACCCCCGAAGCAGACAATCACACAGCTATCTATCCAGACAGCAGTTAAACACGTCCACACACACACACACACACAATTGTTTTTGTTACCAATCAACGTCTTCATTGCTTTTAATAAATTGGCAATGAAATGATTAATTAGTAAGGACTGCAGTGGTGTCGTCAAAATGCTTGTTTTGTCCAATCTAAAGCCCAAAGATATTCACTTTACAATGATACAAAACAGAGAAAACCAGCAAATCATAATATTTGACAGTAATATTTGGTATTCATGATTAATACAGTATGACCTATGTGATCATCGACTATTAAAATGATCTCTCGAGTAATCAAGCAATCACTTGCTCAGAACTTGTTGCTAACTGGGATTGCAGTGTGTCCAGTAGAAAATAATACTAACGGTCCGGTCAGAAAGAACAAATGGCTCACAGTGAACTGCCCAACACCTGATCACTTTACTTAAAAATATCAGTTTTCTGGCAACTCTTTAAATTACATTTGTTAGTGTGGATAAAGCTCAAAAAGAGAATTGCAATCTTCATGAGACACGTGACATGTTTGGACAGCTGTTAAAGGCAGGCTGGGGCAGGTCTCAGCAAGATTTCATTGCATGGAATAGATTTACTTACTGCAGCAGGAAATAAACCTACACAGGGCTCCAGACTGCAACCAAATGGTCGCATTTAGCGACCAAAATTTTACATCCAGTTGCACATGTGCAACCAGTAAATTTGGAGGAGTGAGTAAAGGCACAAGTTGTTTAGGCCTACATTTTTTTGTGGGATTTTATTGGCCAGTGCCCCTAATGTTTACATAAATTTGTTAAGTATTGTTTTTAACTGTGAAATGACCGAAAGGTTACTAAGCACTTTATTTTTAATTAATTATTATTAATTATTAATTATTAATTATTAATTATTATTAATTAATTATTTTTATTAAGCACTTTTTTTTTTATTCTGAATGTATGGTATATTTTTTTTATATTTGTACGGTTATGACAGCGATGGTGCTGTCGGTTTACCTTCTATGTTGCATCTTCAAAAGTGCACAACAAAATGTGACACTGAATTTGAAACAGGACAATGTAATTTCTGCAATCTGCATCTATTACCAAAGTGTGTATTAGTAATACAGTGGAAATTAGTAGAGAATGTGAATATTTGGTTAGCATGTTGATTTACAGTGTGTGCCCCTAAATTTTCTGGTTGTGCCCCTAAAATTTTCAGTTGGGGGCCAATTTAGTCTGGAGCCCTGCTACAACTGAGCAACTCGCCTGAGTGAAAACGGCACTAAGGATTGAAACTTTTTAGCAAATTAAACCTTCAGCCAACACCCAAATCACCGACGTCAAAGCAGGTATTTCACATTTGACAGCTAATAGACAACACAGTGGTGTTCCTCTGAAGTTGCCCTTTCCTCTCAGACAGGCGCAGCATCACTTCAACCGCAACATCCTATGTTGATGCTGCGGGGCGACCACAGCGAAACGTTGCAACCGACTCAACATCAACCTCCAAATATCCTAGATCGCCAGCGGCTCGCCATCTGGCTCAGGGCGCAACGCAGACTCATTCCCCAATTTATTGCTGACATTTGCAGGAGGGGGTGTGGAGAGTCAGGTAGTGCATTAAAAAAAAAAAAAAAAAAAAAAAAAAAAAAAAAAAAAAAAAAAAAAAAAAAGATTCTAAATGAAACGCTGGGAGGGAATCCTGCAGCATCTGTGTGCTATTAATGTTTTTATAAAAAAAAAAAAAAAAAAACTGTAAACTCGTTTGAGGGTTAAAAAAAAGAAAGGAAAGAAAAAAAGAAGGGGGGGTGGGGGGGAAGGGGAGGAAAAAAAAAAAAAAAAAAAAAAAAAAAAAAAAAAAAAAAAAAAGAAAAAAAAAAAAAAAAAAGGAGTATAAATAGAAAAAAAAATTAAAGGGCTTTCTGCGTTTGACACTGGCAGTTCGGAGGCTACGAGGGTGATGTGTGTGTGTGTGTGTGTGTGTGTGTGTGTGTGTGTGTGTGTGTGTGTGTGTGTGTGTGTGTGTGTGTGTGTGTGTGTGTGTGTGTGTGTGTGTGTGTCCTCCTCAAACAGGAGGATATCTTCATCATGGACAAACATTCAAACTCGCTGGATCAGGATTCATTCTTTAATTATGTACTCTATATCTATACAGATAAAAGCACTGCTGTAAAAAGGTCAAACGTACTAAACTTATTGGTTGCATATACTCACAAAGCTGAAATAAATAAAAAAAAGGAAAATGCCTAGCCTCCTTTTTAACCCTTGTGTTGTCCCTCTGTCTGTTTTGCCTGTTCTTAAAGCATAAAGCATAAATGATCACCCAATTCTGTGGTACATCTTCTTAGCCAACTTCATTCCAAATAATTACCAATAGTTTAAACACTTATTTATGAAAGTCAGTCAATAAAGCTTGTTCATATTAAATTATACCTAATTTTCAATTTAAAAAAAAAACAGAAATTGTGAATTATTTTGACTAATAGTTAAGAATAGAGAAACCTGGTTTGTGTATAGAACCATCCGAGTTATTTTTGGGCAATTTGGTTGAAAGAAACCCATATTTTTGACAGGTCAAATTTGACCCAAGGACAACTTGAGGGTTAATTTATGGAGTGATTTTATGTCTACAGCGACATTATCAGTGGCACAATCCTCCTACGTCCAAGAAGCAAAATGGTAGGACCTGGTTCTTGGATATCTATCACTGGGTTATTTAATGTTCTTGGGATTAAAATGTTAATACAAATTCTGCAAGATGAGATATATTTTCAGTGGAACGGCGGACGCTAATTAAGAGAAGGGCGGGATCAAATGAAGTCGGTGTCTCCATTAGTTACAGTAGGGACTGAAAAGGTCCCCTAGTTTTCTGAGAAAAGAAACCGTGAATCGGCCAAAGTTTCACTCGGCCTCTGATGAAGGGCAGGACAATGTGAAGGGATTAACAGATCGCTCCGAGGAAAAGGACAGCGCGGGGGGGGTGGGGGGTGGAAATGGGGCTGGCGCCATCAAACGCTAAAGAGAGGGGGATCAAATTAAAAAAAGGCTATGGAAAGGGAGAGAAAAGGTGGGACTGGAGAGAAGAGAGATAAGATAGAGAGGTGAGATGAAGAGAACTTGCAAAGGGAAAAAACATAAAGCTGTGGTAGAGAGAGACAGACCGGTCGGGGGCTAAATTTATTGGTGCTTGATTTATAGTCCTGAAACCAGGCAGGAGGTGTGTGTGTGTGTGTGTGTGTGTGTGTGTGTGTGTGTGTGTGTGTGTGTGTGTGTGTGTGTGTGTGTGTGTGTGTGTGTGTGTGTGTGTAACAAATAGGGAAAGGGTTAGCTTTACAGAAAACACACACATCCTTCAAAAACTTTGTTTGTCTGACATTTTGGCAGCGTTTGCAGTTTTCGTAGTAATCTTTGTTGAACACCGAAGCAGGATGAGGAGCTCGGACATCCAGCGAGAGCTTGGGAGGCCAACCACCAGTCCTTTGTGTTGAAAGGAGTCAGTGGAGGTAGTTTGGGCTCCTAGAAACCTCCCTGTGGAGGTATTTTAGGCAGGTACGACCGGGAGGAGACAGTGAGTCTGCAGAACACAGCGGAGGGATTATTTTTTATATCCAATTTGGTCTGAGAAGACCCCGGGATCTCCCAGAGAAGCTGAAAGACATGGCTGGGGCTGGGGCTGGGGCTGGGGGGACTGGGCCACTGTGGTTACTGCCACTGTAGTGTATATCATCAACATTCCACTCCCGGGATTGCTCCAGATGCATGTATTTTCGCCGATGTCTGTTTCCGTCCGCTTTCTTTGTTTTGGAATTCTAAACTCCGGTAGCCTGGTTGACACCAGACCCTTCTTGTAACTGAGAGTGGGTCTGGACAAGGTTCATTCACAGCCCATTTTCAAAGTGGCGTCACCAACGGACGCAACTCAAATGCCTCTGGGCGCAATTGGATAGTCCTTCAACCAATCAGACCAAAGATCCGGGTGACGTAGCAGCGACAGCGGCATCAACGGGTTGCTGCGCCTCGGTGGCCGTCATGTTGAATGTAAACAAAAAGCTGCTCGCCGTCGCTGCGCTAATCGTCCTCGTGTAAAGCCCGCCTCAACGGTTGTGATTGGTGCCTCGATTTGGAAAAATTGGAAGTGGGCTTGAATGGGCTCTTGGCCAGACTGACTGGCAGAGCAAATCTCAAAGGGTTTTCCCAGGCTAAAACTCCGGTGGATTTATGAGGACTATGGTGAACTGCTCAGATCTCTGCAGGGTAAATCCAGAAAGCTAGCTAGACTATCTGAGCTTAGCGCCGACCATGACGATTGTGATTGGTTTATAGAAATGCCAGTAAACCAGAGCAGGTTTGTCTCCCATTCCAGAATGCTGTGTGGACTAACCAGACCCTGCCTCTGCTCCGCAGCGCTGTGGATAATCTGGCAAAGCGAGACTACTGCCACTGCAAACCAGACCAAAATGAATGGAATATGATGGATGGGTGTGATTTGTTTATGAAAACACAATTTCCTGGTTAAAAAAAACTAAAACAATGAAGAATAATGAATGAATAGAGAGATAAAAGGGCATGATGAGAGGAGAGGAAAGAGAGGGAGAGCGAGAGAGAGAGAGAGAAGGGGGAGGGAGGGCTCGAACAAATCGATTTGATTCCGATTCACAAGGTCTCAGTTCGATTCAATAGTAATTAGGTTAGTAAAATTTCATTTACAATATCAATTTTGCTTGAATATAAAAGAGATTTTCAGAGAACTTGTGCTGCAGATTATACAAGCAAGAAGCAGCTCTCAATATTTTTTTTATTATGCACCAGGTTAATGTTTGCATTAAGAATTGTAATGTAATGTAAGTTTATTTAAATAGGGACAATGCCCAATTGAACATTAAACTTGTATAAGAGCAAGGAGAGATGCATTGTACCAGGTTGTAGTACAATTGCTACCTCCCACCCGTAGTCCCTGGGCAGGTAGGTAAAACAATAACTATTCACTGCAAGTGGAGTACAAAACATCTGAATATACAATTTAACCCTCCTGTTGTCCTCGGGTCAAATTTGACCCGTTTTTGAAAAAGTTTCTATATCAGAAATGTGGGTTTTCTTTCAACCAAACTGTCAAAAAAATAAAATAACGTGGATTGTTCCATACAACGCTCTTCACAAGTAAAATAAATGATCAGCTACTTTCATTGAATTTGGGTGTTTTATTCAATTTATAGCATTGGAATAACGTTGAAAAAAGTGACAAAAATGTCAGAAAAGGTTTCAAAACGTCAAAAAATAAAATAAAAAATGTCCCATAAAAAGTGTACAGACAAAAACATCGGAAAAGCGGACATAAAAAATTGAAAGAAAGCTTCAAAAACGTCGGGAAAATGTGACTAAATAATGTCGGGGAAAAAAGTGGCAAAACCATCGGGACCATTTTGACCCAGAAAAAGAAAAAGTTGCACGGTCGACGGGAAGACAACACAAGGGTTAACGAACACATTCCCACCTAATTTACAATAATACAAATGTGCATAGTTGAATCAATAAAAGGATCGTTGGCTCAATCGTTCACATCCTAAAACTTGTCCCCCATCACCCCTTCCCATTTACCCCCAAACGTTTCTGGATTTTAGGAATCATATAGATCAGTCAAACAAAGATCGATTTGAATTGGAGAATTGTTTATTTTAACCCAGGACTACCCCCCAGCTACCAAGATTCATTAAGTGGAATAAAAATGCATCTTGAACACTGCATTTTAAATTGACAACGTTTCAACTCAGACAATCTGATTTTGTCATGTCATTATGGCTGCTTATCAGTTCAACCGGTTTTTAAAATCGACTTTTTAGATCCACTGGCATGCAGGGTTACCTCCAGCACTATCCACTTGAATAACTCCTTCTTCTCTTTACACTTGAGTTACTTAAGGTTTTTTTAAAGGAAGCCTTTAGCTTTAAGCGGTTTCCATAATGAATCTTGTAACAAGCAGCAGATTCACAAGGAGGCTAAATAATAGACCCAAGTTTTTTTAGGGTTTGATGTCCTTTTTTTAAACTTTGACTCGCACTCTCTCAGGCTATAGACATGCCATCTCTGAATAGTCAGAATAGCAGCTCATCAACCCATTAACTCTCTGGGGAACAATAAAGCTAGTTAAGCATTAGCCTCTTTTAAAATACACTCCTGCCTATGTGGCATTTACAGCCTGGTCCCTCAAGCCCTTCCCTGACAGCCAGTTGGTACAGGCAGCAGTGGCAACGGTGTAGATAAACATGACACAGAGCAAGTGCTGAATAACACATTAACAGAAGCTACACAAACACCCATCAAGCTCAATTGATCCACCAATCCAATGCCCTCCGGTGCAGAAAATCAGGAGTTGAGGAGGAGTAAAAGGAAGGAAGAGTAATGAGTGGGTCATTATTGGCTCACTTTTTCACCTTTCAACTGTGACCTTAGGTTAAAAAAAAAAGAAAAAAAAAAAGGGCACAGCTAAACAATATCTCTAAGCTCTGGGCAGAAAAGATAAAGGGTTTGAAGAAAATCTTCAAAGATATGTATACATAAAACGTTTAGCAAGAATTTTCACCCACTTCAAAACAGCAGGGTGGAGGACAAACATGAAATATTCTTCAAATCTGAGAGCGTCTTCCCCCAAACATACCCCTCCATCACCATTTCCTAAATTCATGCTTCAAAATCATTTTACGTACTGAGAAACGCATTTCCATATTATGCACAGGTGCTTCATCTGCTGAAGTGCCAAAGGCTGCAGGATTTTCAAAAAGGCGCCTGGTCATCATCATCCATGTCTGAAAAATGTGGTAATGACCTTTATAGGCTAGCAGCTGCTCCTGCTCTCTAGTTTCTACTGTGAGGTGCATATTGCAAAAAAATAATAATTTTAAAACTGAATGGGACAGCAAACGCAGCACACCTGCCATCAAAGAAGACAACTTCAAAAACCCATTTGGAGAAACAGTTTGGCTCTTAACTTTGAACAGGCTTAGAAAGCAATCATCCCCCTACATTCCTTTATTTTCTAAAGGTTTCCATTTTAATAACAGATTTGATTTTTGTCTGTTTTCCAACAAAATTGTTCTTATTTATCATGTTCAAAATAAACCCCAAAAAATTAAAAGACTTCTATCAGTAGCCCATGTCTGCTAACCAATTTCCCAAGCAAATGTCGTGCCTTTTGTTACAAATGTCGGTAACACTTTACTTGAAGGTATCGACATAATCGTGACATGACACTGTCATAACTATGACATGACACTGTCATGAACATGTCATAAACCTTATAAACAAGTCATAAACATTTATGACCTCTGTCATTAAGTGTCATTAGGTTTTTGTCATGACAAGTTGACATTGTTTGGGTTGTCTTGATTATGACAAGCTGACATTAATCAAAGTGACATTACCAGAAGTTGTCTTGGTCATGACAAGTTGACATTAAAATTAGTTTGGGATGTCTTTGTAATGACAACTTGACATTAACCAGGATGACATTACCAGAAGATGTATTTGTCATGACAACTTGACATTAAATTTCTTTGGAGTGTCCTTATTAAGACAACTTGACATTAAACAGGATGACATTATGTCAACTTGTCATGACAAATACATCTTCTGGTAATGTCATCCTGGTTAATGTCAAGTTGTCTTAATTAGGACACTCCAAAGAAATTTAATGTCAAGTTGTCATGACAAATACATCTTCTGGTAATGTCATCCTGGTTAATGTCAAGTTGTCATTACAAAGACATCCCAAACAAATTTTAATGTCAACTTGTCATGACCAAGACAACTTCTGGTAATGTCACTTTGATTGATGTCAACTTGTCATAATCAAGACAACCCAAACAATGTCAACTTGTCATGACAAAAACCGAATGACACTTAATGACAGAAGTCATAAACGTTAATGACTTGTTTATAACGTTTATGACACGTTCATGACAGTGTCATGACATAGTTATGACAGTGTCATGTCACGATTATGTCGATACCTTCAAGTGAAGGGTTACCCAAATATCTTGTGTTGAAAAGTTGGAACAGGACGCTGGCTGATATCAAAGATCTGTACAGCATTCGTGCCTTTATCGGAGCAAACAGTGTCTGTCGACGAGCCGGATTAATCTCTCTTTATAATCATCCAGTGGATGAGAATATTCACCCAAATGACGTCGTTACCAATTTCATTTCAATATCAAATCGAGACCCGCTTTTCAGAGCAATATAGCCACCAAATGACAAATAACACTGCCGAGAGGGGGGGGTCAGTGAACAGGATTTAATTCAGGGAATGAATAATGGCTCTAGTTCGGAGTGAAGACCTTCAAGTATCATGACCTCGAAAGGGGAAATGGCAGAGAGTAGGGCTGCACGACATGAGGAACACATGCGTTCTGGGATTACATTATTGAATATCGCGATAACAATATTACTTGCGATAAATAAAACGATATTAAAGTGTACTTGTTTCTGCTGCTTTTAGTATTCTGCTAAAATGCAACAAATTGCTTGTTGAATTTAAAACAAATGAAAGGAAATCACTTCCAACATTCTTTAACTCAACAATGAACATTGAATTGAATGTAAAAAGGCACCACTAAAAAAAGAATGACCGTTACATGATGAAAGTGCAGTTTTCTACTCATATTTTCTTTCAAGTAATACCAAAAATCTCTGAGCGTCTATCGTGATATGCCGCAGCCTTTCCCCTTTTTTATTGGGCCAGTTGATATTGCGACGACAATAAAAAATTAAAAAAGAAAAGATATATTATGCAGCCCTAGAAGAGAGCTACACTGGAGAAAAGAACCGCCCAACAGTTTATTGAGCTTTAACACTCCTCTAACTGAAGACATTTCATCTCACGGTCTATGTGTGATTAGGTAAACAGGGAGGGGGGTGCGTGTGATACAGACAGAAGAAGTGTGTGTTTTTTTCTCCGAGCTGATGACCGTGTTAAGTCTGCAGCGTTATTCCTCAGAGAGATTCAGCCTCGTCCGTTACTCCGATGTGGTTCACAGACACTTGTTGCCGTGGTGAGCGAGGACTGGCCACAGGCATGTAGGGAGAATGGCAGCCAGGTTTGCCAAGCTCATAATAAACTGGGACTGGCTGCACTCCCGTTTGGTTTTTAGCCACATGAATTGTGGCTATGGATATATTTCACGGTCAAGCTTGGTTCTTCAAAAGACACGTTCTGTGCTGCGGCTTTTCAGTGAGTTTTAGAGTAAATGAGTTACTGTGCTAGGCATGGTCAGACCACAGAAAAAACAAAAAAATGATTAATATTTTAAAATACCCATTACCCAGAGGTCTCGCTAATGTCCTTGCTGTGGTGAATAATCCTAAAGGGGCTGCGTGATGACAGAGCTGTGTGCTGATGATATGCATTTATCATGAAGTAAAGGGTAGGAAAAAATGCACTGCACTCCACAGCAACTGATAAAAGAGAGTTTGGAAGTCTTTCTTTCTTGATGCAAGACATCTCTGCCGAGAAGCACATTTGTTATCCGGGTGAATTTATTGGACAGTTTTTATATCCAGTTAACGTCAATCAAACTGAGGCAGGTCAGCTCCAGCTACTGATTAAAAAGGAGATATGCGAGACAATTTACAACAAAAAAGGTGTCATTTCACTTTTATTATCTATTAAATATTGTCACGATTATCTATTTCATCTATTTGTCCTCTTTGTTTTTTTAATACTCATTTTCTAATTCTAACATCTGTCATTCCCACTTATTACCCACTGCTTCTGCATTTAAAACATCCTTGTGAGGACTTAAATAAATAATGGCTGCCATTAACAATTCCAGACAACGCTATGACAAGGGAGTGATGGCAAATATGCTGAGGCAGTTCCTAAATAAATACAGCCACCACTACATAATGAGTGTAAATACTGGATGTCTTTTCCAGTGCACACAGCAGATAGAGCACACTGTGCAAAGTCTAAGTCAAAGGCACTAAAAACCATGGGATTATTTCTCTGAGTCATCAAACTTAGCCGTCAGGTAATTGTACCGCCTCGCCACAATTATTACCACTTACTCATGTTAATGTGACACTCTTGTGATCACTGTGGGGACAATATGGATAGATGGAGTATCTGTTTACTGATATTCAATCATTTTTAGAAATTCCTTGCCAAAAGATTATTTTTTTTTTGTCTTTTTAACTTCCCTATTTACCTTTGGAAGTTGGTTCAGGTTCATCAGTTTCATTGATCGCTGTAGTGAGTTAAGAGCAATACTTTTTGACATTTTATAGACATGAATTTGGATTTATTGGATTTTCTCACAATAAAGTACCCTGATTTGTCAGATATTTATGCAATGCCTTGGATCAGCCAATAACATTACCAGCTAGTTATTGTATCTATAAACTGTTTTATCATTTGAATTAGAGCCTGACCGATATATCAGCGGGCCGATATTATCAGCCGATATTAGGCATTTTCCAAACTATCGGTATCGGCATTTATAATGGCCGATAAATTATTATAATTTTTTTTCATATTCATTTATCAGAATCATTTATAACGACAAATAAATGATTCGGATAATTATTTAAAAAACAAAATAAAAAACAGACGAAACACCCTTCAACCATGTTCTGAGTGTTGGCGTTGTATAGTTTATCCACCAGAGGGCGCTCTACAACCTCCCTGTTGGCAACACCGATTTTGTTTTGTTATTGTGTTTTTGTTCAAAGGACTTTAAGTTTCATATCTTAAGTTTATATTTGTATACATTGTATTTATCAGAACATTAATATATTTTGATGTTCTTCTGTTCTGTTGTGACAATAAAACAAAGCATTATCATATTATTTTAGTGAGGACTCATAAATAACTACAAATAACTAATGTTAGGGAAATCTGTTTATGTTTTGTTACGCGTTTCTAGATTTTTTGTTTTTTTAGATATATCGGCCGATATATCAGATTTTTAAATCACCAAATATTTGTATCGATATCGGCCTTAAAAATCCTTCATCTGTCTGGCTCTAATTTGAATATGGCCATATGGCGTTCACAGCACCCCATATCCTGACGCAGGTCAACGTTGTACAAACCACGACTCCCAACCATGGATGTATTATAAGAACTGCGAAAGGACTCGCCGCCAGAGACGGTTTAGAACGGAGACGCCCCAACTCAGAGTACTTTCCTGTATCGGTGTCATGTGGGCTCCGCCACGGCCACGCCTCTTTAGGAGAGTGGCGACTCTTTCGGCCCGTAGTCACCAAAGCAAATATTGGACCCGCTTTTCACAAGCCGCATGTCTCCAGAACATTCTGACACTAACATGGCATTTTGTCACTAACGTGACACCTCAGGAGAAAAACAAACTTTGTTTTAACAAAGCATTTCTATTTCTCTGTTTTTCCGCTGTGCTCTTTCAGTCTCATCAGACACATCTAATCTTCTCATCCCATGCTGCTCAATCTTCCTACAGGCAGTTAACTCTGCAAAGACAGATTAATGAGAAATGAATCCCTTTAATTCACTCTAAAAGGTCTCCTCTCCTTTAACCAGATAAGCTCCTGCCGGACTTTGCCAGACAGTGATAGTACATTTATAGGACCTTTATATTACATGGCATGTTTGTGTCAGCGTGGGCTTCAGCTGACGGTGGCTGTTCTCGCTATCTAAAGCTCCTTCGATCCATATCAGATGGTTCACATCATTTATCTGCCAATATTTCATAATAAAAAGATGAATAAACAGATCTCGTACTGAAATGATTAGTCCATCAATTGATTAGTTTGGAGGGGAATTGATTAACACAGTTGTTGATTGATTTTCTAAGTCATTCGTCAAGCAGAAATGCCACTCATTGCTTGCTTCAACAGTTCTTCTACTTCTACTTTATTCTGACATTTTATAGACTAAATGATGCATTTATTCATCAAATAATGACCACAAACACGGCTAATCAATAATGAAAATAATGGGGACAGAAAAGGGAACTATTCAAATACACCTGAACTAGTAAACAAAACGTTTTGTCGAAGGGAGTTTAAACTAGGTTTCCTTATTTTCTTCTGGGACGAGTTACATTACATAATATGTCATTTAGCGGACGCTTTTATCCAAAGCGACTTACAACTGCTATGTATGTCAGAGGTCACACGCCTCTGGAGCAGCTAGGGGTTAAGTGTGTTGCTCAGGGACACATTTGTTGATGTATCGCAGTGGGAATCGAACCCAGGTCTCCCACACCAAAGGCATGTGTTATATCCACTGCGGCATCACCACCATGAGTAACTAATCATTCCAGATCAACATGCACAACACAAAGAGTGTGAGTGTGAGTGTGTGTGTGTGTGTGTGTGTGTGTGTGTGTGTGTGTGTGTGTGTGTGTGTGTGTGTATAGTTTGAGCTCAAGAAAGTACACCGGATCCTGCAGCGCTGCACGCTTCGCTCCACTGTAGGTGGCTACTTCCTGCTTTGCCATACCATTCGTTTGTTATCAGCTACTGGTTTACAGGTGACTCATGCACACAATGAACAATGACACCATACATTGACAGGTTGCCTGGCAACCAGCATAGCTATGACTTACTGTGCAGAAAGAGAAGGCTGATATAAATCTTGGAAAAAGGGCACTGTGGGGAGCATCTTTCTTTCAGTAGCTCCACAAGGCAACAACAATTACATGAAATAGAAAACTAGAAACTAGACTAGAGGCGTCTGTCCTTGCTTCATTGTCCCTGACGTACTTTGAAAATGGTAAGCAAAGACCGTGTCAGGGTTGACTTTTTTTTTTTTTTAAATGAAGGAGTTTTAAAAGAAAAAAAAATATCTGTGGCTGCACTGATGCTGCGTTCCAGGCAACCCGTAACCCATGTTTTCACAACCTTCTCCCCGTGAACGCGCCCTGGAACGGCGGTCAAACCCATAACTTCCCGTGAACTCGTACCAGAGCGCTGTACTCCCAGTTACAGTTTTTGACGTCACACACACAAACAACAATGGCGACCCCCTGTTGATGCTGTACAGACGCCAGCGATTAACGGTGAGAAATAGAAATAAATAGACATAAATAGGCAACGTAAAGTGATTCCGCACATTGTAATCAAAACAATACACATACGATTGTGTACTACTACAGGTTATGTTTATCAAATTAAGCCCAAAAATATGTCACCGACTAGAAATCGCTAGTATCAGCTAGCGCTAGCTAACGTCAACGTTAGGTAGCCGCTAGCTAACTTTGTCGTGACTTTACCTGGAACGCTACCAAAGTCGTGAGTCGTGACTTGAAGCCGTAACTTACGGGCTAAAAATTGTGTCTGGAACGCAGCATCAGTCTCTGCCGGAGGAACTGACTCTTGGGACAGACTGCAACACTAAATGACTGAGCATGTTTTCTGAATTCCCCAAAAGTTTGTACCCACTTCTTGTAGCAACTAAACCGGTGCTTTCTACATCGTTCTATTCACCGTCATAGCAGGCCTGGGCAATATATCGATATTATATTGATATCGTGATATGAGACTAGATGTCGTTTCAGATTTTGGATATCGTAATATTTTAATATGACGTAAGTATCGTCTTGTACTGGTTTTAAAGGCTGCATTACAGTAAAGTGATGTCATTTTCTGACTTACTAGACTGTTCGAGCTGTTCTATTATTTACCTTTACCCACGTAGTCATTAAATCCACATTACTGATGATTATTTATCACAAATCTTATTGTGTAAATATTTTGTGAAAGCACCAATTGCAGTGTTTCCCACACATTGTGTGGCGGTGCGCCTCACTATCAACACCGGCCGCCGCACATTGCGTTTTGTTATTAATTTTTTTTTTTAAACGCTATTTAAAATAAGTTCTTTTGCATTTCCTTTCCATGCTCTCCTCCGTCTCTCTCTGTCACTTGTGTGTGTCTCACACACACACACACACACACACACACACACACACACACACACACCCACACACACACACACACACACACACACACACACACACACACACACACACACACACACACACACACACACACACACACACACACACACACACACCTCCTCCCACCGTGCAGTGTTGGGTTTGTTTAAGCCCCCAAACGTCACCTTCCAGGCACCGCGGCAATGGTTATTCTTAAGGTTACGGTGAGGGTTAGTGCCTGTAAGGCGACGTTGGAGGCTTAAATCACCATTGATCCCACCGTGCACACAGCGTCTGTCTCCATCAAGGAGAGAAGACGGCTGGCGAAATTCACAAGTTCATGAAAGGTTGGTATCTATCTCGTGAACACCTTTACACAATCACACGTTCACAATCACCGACCCGACTCTTAGCAAACAAGCGATTACGCCCGCTTTAGAAAGTTAACGAGTTGCAAGTTTGCGGTAAAATGCAGTTGGGTTGTCGAGGTCAAAACACTATATGTAGCAGCTGTGAATCAAATAAACTTATTATAAATAATGTTATGTCATTTTTTTACTCTTACACCGAATGTTTGCTGTTTCAATCCAGATGAGTATTGAAAAGTATTTTCCACGACTGAAAAAGGCCCGTGTTGAGGATGAGGACCAGCCTGAACCGGAGCTATCAGTCTGAATCAGAGCTCAACAGTCCCACCAGTGGAATTAGTTATGTTATTAATTTGTTTTACACTATTTTCAGGCTTCAGAGATTCGTTAGGCATTGAAGTAGGAGAGGAGGACAGCATCCAACCGCGCCCCATGAAACGGGGTGACACCCACCCACCGGCACAAGTTGCTTCCTAATCTGTGGGAAACACTGAATTGTCAACCCCACAATATCACCGCAATACCGATATCGAAGCATTTGGTCAAAAATATGGTGATATTTGATGTTCTCCATATCGCCCAGCCCTACATCATAGATTTAGGAAGAAGAAAAAAAACCTTGAGTATGGAAAAACCTGTCATGTTTCCCTGTGTGTAATGTGGCGGTCTGCTGTGTCATTGTTTTGATGTACCTGTATATTCCTGCTCATTCAACAGATCGAGTAGAAGCCTCTGATCTGTGCCTTTACCACGCTCAGTCAGCAAAACACTTCCCAGGCACTTTCTGGAGCTGCTTCACAGTAAAAACACCCAGCAGTTTAGGGAGCCAAAACAACAATGTCTCTTGACCAAAGCCTCCTTTTTGTTGCTTCAGCCCTGCATAAATCAAGACCCCCGATTGAGTCATATTTTTTGGTTAAAACACCTAACTCAAATGGGACCACACAGTGTGGGAATTCTAGGAAAATGTAGTAATTTCACAAATCATAGTGATTAGTGGAGTAATTTTGATGCCCTTAGTCACGGTCATAAAGCCACAGAAAGAGCTAATTATCTGTGTGTAAAATTCAAGTATCAACCTGAGAGAATTCACTAGGGCTGGAACCGAATATTCGAATATTCGTTCGGTGGGTTGGTATTCGATTTTAAAATTTGACATTCGAATATTCGTTTTTTTTTTTTTGGTTCATTGATTTTCTGCATTTATCTCTCGTTCACACTCCAGTCCAGTTGGTGGCGGTAATGCACATTTAAGTTGGTTTGCCAACCGCCAATAAACTACAAAGAAGAAGAAGAGACTGTCGGTACACGGTGACCCAACTCGGCGAGCATTTAGCAAGCTGGAGGCAGGCGGCGATAAAAGTGCGGAAATGGAAAACTGTTTCCCGTGTTTTTCCGTTGTAATTCAGCCAGAAACTTCAACATTGTGAGGCGAAGAGATCGTTTTGGAATATAAAGCTTGGATATTACATTTCCTTGGACTCTTGGGGATTTATGAAAATCAAGTTTTGGTCAAAATACCACTTTGTTGCTGACAGGACAACGACAACAGGTATGCATGCACTCTCGGCTGCACAGATTACGGCTGAGTTGTTTTATTTTCTTTTACTTTGTAACAGTTGTGTACATGGCTGTATATTTTGAAGATTTAATGCTTTAAAGTTATAAAAACGCTCATGAGTGGAAGTTTTATCGAGGCTACAGCGACGCCCCAGTCACAGTGTCCCGTTGACGGGAGGGTGATCTTTGAGAGGTTAAAAGTTTATTAATTATGAATGCGTCTGGCCTGTCTATCTATATTGCACCAAATACGACACTGCACTCCCTTGTGAAGTCGTTTGGATGAAAGGTTCTCAAAATAATCAACATGCAAACAAACAGACAGACACATAGAGATTCCTGCCTTTATTAGAGATAATAATATGTTCAGCCCCCTCTCTCCGAAGCTTCGAATATTCGATGCTCATTACTACCGAAGCTTCGAAGCTCAAAAAATGGTATTCGGACCAGCCCTAGAATTCACATTAGATTTGTTTTTGCTTTAAATTTACCAAAAATAAAAACATAACTACAACACATTTTGGTTTATTTTCATACTTAACAAGAATTCATTAAAAGGTGGAATCCATAAGCCGAGTCAGATTCTGAATCAGAGTTTTAAAAAACGACACGATATCCAATTCGGCAGTCAGAATTTTGTGGATGGTGCAAGCATGTGTTAAAAACAGCTAAATCTTCTTGTCTAATAAGTCAATCGATGTTCATTTGCCAAAACAGGTTTGCGCACTACGTAAAGGTTTTATTTTCTCTTTCATTTCTTAAATCAATATTCAGTTCAGGTTGCATTGGCTTTCCTTCTACTCAAGTAAAACAAATGCCTTCAGAGCTAACTTTAGTAGTCCCATGCTTTCCAGTGTGACCTCTCTTCCAAGCTAGATACCTGTGGTTTCCCCTCCATTGTGTTGTCAAGCCAGTGTCAAACCATTTTCACACTGGACGAGCCAAACCAAAGCCTTTTTTCCTGCCAACAACAGCTGCCAAATCAGCACACTGGGAGGTCCATTTTATAGGAGCACGTCACTTCTCTGAACCGGGCAATAAGAACATCTTGCACCTTATGCTCAACTCTGTCAACACTGAGTGTCCCTGCTGGAATTAACTTCAACACATAACGACGACATGCAAATACAGACTGCACTCAGACTGCTACCAACGGTCAATTTCAACAGAAAATGGCAGTTATTTGAAATAAAATGTCATGAAAAGTAAACTGGCGGTGCATATGTCCCTTATGTTACTCGGCTGTTTTGGTCCCAAAATCCTTTACATGTTTTAGGTAATTAAATACGAAAAAATGCTTGTTTTGCCTTAGTGAGTGAGTGTGTGTGTGTGTGTGTGTGTGTGTGTGTGTGTGTGTGTGTGTGTGTGTGTGTGTGTGTGTGTGTGTGTGTGTGTGTGTGTGTGTGTGGTTTTGAAGGTATCATCGATTACTCACAGCACACCTACCATTTCATCACCATAATCCTCAAATACCTCTGCACCACTGGCACAACTTATATTAGGTTGCTAAGCCAACTGCTGCCAAGCTGACAGACACACTGATTAAGATTAAGTCTAGTTTCTGGAGCTGAAAAAGCTGTAAATCGTAGGTTTACACAGCAGAAAGAGGGAGACGGAGAGGGAGAGGGAGAGGGGAGGGGGTGGATCACACTCCAGTGCATTGCTTCAAAGGAAACTTCCAAATAGTGATGGAGCACATGGGAGACTTAAACCTCCTGCCAGGCAGGCCAAGCCTGGGACAGTACAAAGTCTGCACGTTTAAACTCTAAGGTGCTTTCATGACTGGCATTCCCACCGCCCATGTAGACATGATAACACCGGAGTTAGTGTGTCAATCCAATCACTTGTTTTACACCACTTTATGCTTTAGTTTGGTGATCCGATATGCCATTCTCTGTGGCATTTAGTGAGACAGGCCACCAAGTAGTCCAACCATTTTTCCAAGCATTGATTCGTGCATTTAACATACAATTTAAACTTTCTCTATCAGGGTTAGTGGGCAAAGTTCCCATAAAAGAAGCAACTATGACAGTTGTACAATATTGGTGTTCTAAATTCGGCATCAGAGATAAAAAAAATAAAATAAAAATAAAAGCATTATAGTAACATTTCAATTCTTAATCGGCTCATATTTCCACGGTCTTACGTCACAATTAACGTCAACAGAAAGGACAGTGAACCAATTCAAAAAAGTTGACGCTTTCATGGTATTAAGTTCTTGTTTGGTCGATCATACATATATGCCGAATACAGCAGTGGACCACTGTTAATCTTATAACACCCCATGTCGTATTCTACCAGACATGGTCATTAGCTGATAAACGAGAATGGGGGTGGGGGTGGGGGGGGGATGCAATATTTGAAATGGGAGTTTTGTTGACATTCCACTCACCCGTATTCTTCTCATCGCAGCCACAATCTCCACTCGGCTGCTCGGCCGCGTCACATCCAGACTGCCGATGTACTGTTGTCAGAGAAGTCAAATATGACAGGTACAGCACATTATTGAAACAATAGTTGACATTAAACTTGATTTTTATTTAGGCTACTGAAACCGTTCAAGTGTCAATTTAAGGGAATGACTCTGCGCAACTATAATATCTCAACTAACTAGCCAACGTTAACGTAAACAATTCACTTTACTAGCTAGCCAAATCTCTCAGGATTAGCTAGATATCGGTTATTTGATTTAGCTTGACCAGTGAAGTTTAATACAATACCTTTAGTAGGCCTAGTGTTGGCTATTTAGACAGGTTGTCTACTCGAAAACTGTTATGTTTGAATAAGACGTTATAACCTTAGTTAGTTCTACACTTTGTAACGTAGTTGCTCGTGAATTTACCTTTGCCTCGAAGTTGATCCCATGCTGGAATGCTTCCTCGTTGTGCAACGGGATCCTCAAATCATGTCCATCATCAACGAGGTTGTACTTGGTTTTTGCAGGCATTTTCAAAGTATGCACTACTCCACAATAACAGAAGAACCAAGAAAATATCAACGGAAAAACAAACCGGCTCGGTTTAACAGGGAGTAAATCCAAGAAAAAAAAAACACAATTCCAAATCCGGTTAGTAGGCTACATGTTCTCCATCGCAGCAAACCGTCCCAGCATTGCAACGCTACTACACCGCCCTCAACAGCGACCAAGTGGCGGCAACTTACTTTACCAGCGCTGCCCCGCTAATATTTACCGGAACAGCTTTAAAAACACACGCAGGCCAGCGGATACAGCGATAGACGAGGACAGATGTGTTTTCCTGACTTTTCCTGTGGCGAGTGTGGAAGTTGGTTGGGTCCTGCCTCCTGCCGTGGACTCCCCCCCCTGCATGGAGAGTGGGTGTGATTGGAGGAGTCCGGGGTTCCCACCTGTTTCCATTGGAACAGAGGCGCACCGTGGCTCTCTGGAGGAGGGGCTCAGAGACTGGTACCTGCCCCCTCTCTTTCCTCCTAACCTTCCACCACACACACACACACACACACACACACACACACACACACACGCACGCACGCACGCACGCACGCACACACATTCATGGGAATGAATAACCACAATGCCACTCGCACAAACAAAGGAGTGGTGTAGCCGACTGTACTGTATATATACACATTATGTTATGTTCTTCTGTAAACTCTGGCTTTGTAATTGACAAATAAACAAACCATTTTCGGAAAAAATAAAATACCTGTTTGCTAAGGCAAAAGGAATGGCCTCTATTTAACTGAAGTAAAAAAATATGTCAGAAAGCATGTGGTTTAATCATCACATAAAAGAATGAATGAATGATCAAAGATACTGGCTGGAAGATGAAATTTACACCCTAGGAATTTAACTCTAAGCCCCATCTGTTTGGATGAGAATAAGAAATGTTAAAGGCTTCACAGATGTGGTTGATGTAATAATGATCACAAACCTCTGTCTGAATAAATAAATGAAAAGGGCAAGGCTACCAACTAGTGGCCACATCTGCTAGCACCTATAGAATAAATGGAAGAATAAGTAGAGGCTATTGATATGATTTCTCTCTTTCCCTTTTTTTTCTCATATGCTGTACATATTGCCTACATATAGCCTAGAATTTACCAATTGAATTGATCAATTCAGGCTTACATTTTTTTTTTTGGTGAATGACTCATCACTCATATTAACATATAGATACATATAGAAAGATGTGGCTAAAACCAGCCATTATGTGCAGAAATGTTGTTTCAACCCTTAATAAACTCAAACTCCCTTACATCTCTGAATTTAATTACATGTGTTTTAATTAATTAAGGCTGCTGTAATAATCACACATGTAAGGACAGAATAACATCTAAAGCTTTACTTTGGGCTTTTAGAATTAACTGCAGTGTAAACGAGCTTTAAGATAAAAAAATACTAATAGTCAAGGACGTCTTTTTATTATATATATATATATATATATATATATATATATATATATATATATATATATTGTGATAGATACTATCACAAAATAGCTAAATTAACCTTAGATCCCAAAGGTCAAACATCAAAATGAGACTTTAAAAAAACACTGAATCATAATTGCTTCAGTAGGGATCAGAACATATTTAAGATGCTGAACAATGCTGCAAAAACACTAACATATTTCAAAAATTATAAGCCTTAACACAACCTGGTCAAAGTACGACACGTACGGGCGCCTGGGTAGCTCACCTGGTAGAGCAGGCACCCATACGTAGAAGTTCACGCCTGCGGCCCCTTGCTGCATGTCATTCCTCCTCTCTCTCCCCTTTCATGTCTTCAGCTTTCCTGTATAAATAAAGGCCTAAAATGCCCCAAAAATAATCTTAAAAAGATGTACGACATGCACATTGATAATATGCTACTATGTGTTGTTGGTAATTCAAGAAATATCCTTCACGTTGAGCATCTTCCACATATTCTGTTAAAGCATCTGGAATAAAAGCATCTCCAGACGTTCCATAAAGCACAGTGATATGTGGTCAGGAGACACAGTCGAGCCGCGTTCATGTTTAATGCAGTTGTCGTGTTGTATAATGCACATAGACCATCTGTATCACCCTAGGAGTAAAGAGGCAGCGCTCTCCGGGGAGGAAAGGGGAAGTGGGGCAGCAGTAATTCACATTCTCACCACCTCTTTGGAAATATATAATGTAGGCCTACTGCTGCTAATGGCATCCTGAGGGCTGATACGGTTTCAGGGTGATGTTGCTTAGGATTTACTCTGGATGCTATAGGTTCAAATCTGGCATCTGGCTACCAAATTTAGTTACATACTATATTTCAAATCCCTCTCGATGATTCTATTCTATATTCACTTTATAGAGTTAAATTAAATCCTGAACTAAACTAGCTATTTCGTATATATTTGTTTCTGTATTTATTGTTTATTCTTCTTATTCATGATCAATATCTTTGTTTATGTATGCACCTATCACCAAGGAATATTCCACGTAAGTGAAACTTATTGTGGCAATAAACGCTTTTCTGATATATTTTTGTTTTTTATTTTTGTCTTCTCATTTCTAAACATCACCATCATTCATCAAAATGAATTCCCTCATTTAGCAACGGTGTTCATTTCTGAAAGCTGCGTATAGGTGACGCATCTTTGAACAGAAAGATTTAAAACAATCTTAAAAGTCCAGTGTGTAACGTGTTTAGTTTAGTTGTTCCTTATCAAAATTCACTAACTTGTCCTTTTTCGTGAATATTTACCACCACCATCAATTCCAAGTATTCCTTTTGGCTTGAAATTTTACATTTGCATTTGCACGAAATGGAGTAGATGCTTCATATTCATGTACCATCTTGAAATACGTTAGCCAGTAAGGGACATACAGGACATACTGCTCCGCCTTTTGCATTTTCGCTGTCACATGATAAACTCACAGGTGCTGCTAATGCTGCTAATGGGTATCGTAGCTTCCTGGCCACGGCAAGTTGGAAGAAGGAAACATGAAGGACCACATATATTCAAAATCTAAATTCCAGGAACAGGAGTCTTCTTCTTCGCCCAGAAAAAGCTTTTTGAAGGCTACCGTAGCTGTAATATGTACTTTGAAATGCGCGGTGCGAGAGAGTTGATTGCGAAATACAATCTCAACGCTGGATGGGAGAAATTCCTACACATTGGACCTTTAATGTCAATTTTATTTGTATAGCACCTTTCATTAAATGTAAATTTAATGTAGTGCTTTGAATTAAAAATAGCACACACATTAAAACAAAGCATTAAAGGTCCCATGGCATGAAAATTTTACTTTATGTTTTTAACATTAATATGCGTTCCCCCAGCCTGCCTATGGTCCCCAATTGGCTTGAAATGGTGATAGGTGTAAACCGAGCCCTGGGTATCCTGCTCTGCCTTTGAGAAAATGAAAGCTCAGATGAGCCGATCTGGAATCTTCTCCTTATGAGGTCATAACAAGCAAGGTTACCTCCCCTTTTCTGCTTTGCCCGCCCAGAGAATTTGGACAACCCATGGGAGAGAGACATCATGGCTTTCAAACGAGCAAAGTGGCAGTTAGTCAAGGACACACCCCCACCTCCACCTTGCCCCCCTCTCTCCTCCTCAATAGCTAGAGACACAGAAATGGCACATCCTAAGGAAAGCTCATTGTGGGACTGGCTCTAGTGGCTGTAATTCTGCACCAAGGCTGAATTTCGGGAAAGAGACTTCAGATCCAGTATTAGGGGACCACTAAGGTCTATATAAAAGAGACTTCAGATCCAGTATTAGGGGACCACTAAGGTCTATATAAAAGAGACTTCAGATACAGTATTAGGGGACCACTAAGGTCTATATAAAAGAGACTTCAGATCCAGTATTAGGGGACCACTAAGGTCTATATAAAAGAGACTTCAGATCCAGTATTAGGGGACCACTAAGGTCTATATAAAAGAGACTTCAGATACAGTATTAGGGGACCACTAAGGTCTATATAAAAGAGACTTCAGATACAGTATTAGGGGACCACTAAGGTCTATATAAAAGAGACTTCAGATACAGTATTAGGGGACCACTAAGGTCTATATAAAAGCATCCAAAGAGCAGCATGTCATGGGACCTTTAATAGAAATAGGATTAGAACAATATGAGACCATCTCAGAGCTTTAAATGACTAAGCCTCAAGTTTTCAACCGCATGTTGACATTGAGGCCCACACAACACTTATTTTATGGCCCCTTGTGATGGATAAAACAGCTGTATTACACGATTTTATCTTTTAAAGTCCCTGAGATTCAGGACCACCTTGCCCTCACGGCAGCAAAACAGCTCGATGGCAGACAAGAACAGCTGCTGTCCCTGCACAAGGAATTATTGCTGAATATAAGGGACCCCCATGTGCTCTTAATGCTCTTTTGAAAGGATAGAGAGCAACCTAATCCTTGTCAGGTCTTCAAATATGTCTGTTGATTAGGGCTTTAGGCTTTTAAAGCATATGCTCCCTACTTGAACTAGGTTTTGGAGATCAGTGCAACACACCATGGTTCCACTTAAAAGCCAAATTGCAACATGTAAGGATTTCACAGCCACACACTCCAAAACATAAAAAATAAATAAAATAACCCGCTGCAATACTGGAGCCTCTTTCTGCAGAGAACTGACAGAATGGGTGAGTTGTACATAAAAGACCTCAGTGTGTGTCATGGAGTCAAGGGAGATCTACACAATACCTGTAATCCTGCATAAGACAAGTATTCTGATGGTATGCTTTTTGGTTTTGACAAGAAGAACACTGCTAGCTAAAGTAAATGTATGTAAACAATGCAAGTGTTGAAAATCAATTATGGAAATGTTTTATGAGGCTATAAATGCAATGAACCCATTTGTTCAGCCTTAAAGAAACAAAGTTGTTTTTTTTGTGGGAAACACTGACTATATAATATAATATAAAGCTTTATTGCAGACACAGGTCCATATCACACATCATACAGTATAAATAGTATAAAAAAGGATACAAGAATACATAAAAATTGCATATTAGGCTATAGGATATACAGGCTATTACACCAATGCCGTCTTAACCTAGAAGTGTATCTATAGCAGCTTTTCAGAGGGCTGACTGGGGCTTCAATTATGTGGTTCTCTGACTTGTCCAGGCGACACATAAAACTAAACATCTGTTGTCTTAAGAGTGCCTCACAGGTCGGCACTAGTGGACACAAACAGATGACTGGCACTATGCCACCTAGGGACACGAATGTATGCTACCTTGAGCCTCTGCATACTCTTTTTCTTATAATTACACCACAGTTGAGCAGTATATAACGGTGTGATGTAGGTTCTAAACAGAGAGAACTTCACAGAGTCAGAGCACATAGAAAACTTCCTTATAATCACGTTAGCTTGAGAATAAATTTGACATCGCTGTCGATATAGGTCTTTGTAAACATACCAAGAAACAAGAAAATTTACATGAAAATTTCAAAATGGGCCTTTCGATGATGACGATAAAATGAACATAGGAAAGAGATGATTAACATTTTAAGGTTTAAGGTTAATTTAAAGGTTACTTTTGTCTCCCAGGGGAGAAAATTGTCTTGGAGAAAAGGAATTGCTGCTTAAAGATTTCAATTTGTTTGTGGTGGCTGAGACCTGAGCTCTGCTAGGAGGACCTAGAGTGACTTTGTGTTCACAGTGGTCCAACTTGGCTCACATCCATACAAAATTGCGCTAAACTAGCGCAGGATGTCTGTGGACAGACATCACAATGGACACTCAATAGTTTTCTCAGTGGTGAGCAGTGAACTGAGATTTCAGACTCTTACTTATAATAATTTTGTGTCATCACTGACAGCTGTAGGGTAGAACAATTATACAGTGCCTTGCGAAAGTATTTGGCCCCCTTGAACTTTTCGACCTTTTGCCACATTTCAGGCCTCAAACATAAAGATATAAAACTGTAATTTTTTGTGAAGAATCAACAACAAGTGGGACACAATCATGAAGTGGAACGAAATTTATTGGATATTTCAAACCTTTTAAACAAATAAAAAACTGAAATATTGGGCGTGCAAAATTATTCAGCCCCCTTAAGTTAATACTTTGTAGCGCCACCTTTTGCTGCGATTACAGCTGTAAGTCGCTTGGGGTATGTCTGTATCAGTTTTGCACATCGAGAGACGACATTTTTGCCCATTCCTCCTTGCAAAACAGCTCGAGCTCAGTGAGGTTGGATGGAAAGCGTTTGTGAACAGCAGTTTTCAGTTCTTTCCACAGATTCTCGATTGGATTCAGGTCTGGACTTTGACTTGGCCAACCTAACACCTGGATATGTTTATTTGTGAACCATTCCATTGTAGATTTTGCTTTATGTTTTGGATCATTGTCTTGTTGGAAGACAAATCTCCGTCCCAGTCTCAGGTCTTTTGCAGACTCCATCAGGTTTTCTTCCAGAATGGTCTTGTATTTGGCTCCATCCATCTTCCCATCAATTTTAACCATCTTCCCTGTCCCTGCTGAAGAAAAGCAGGCCCAAACCATGATGCTGCCACCACCATGTTTGACAGTGGGGATGGTGTGTTCAGGGTGATGAGCTGTGTTGCTTTTACGCCAAACATAACGTTTTGCATTGTTGCCAAAAAGTTCGATTTTGGTTTCATCTGACCACAGCACCTTCTTCCACATGTTTGGTGTGTCTCCCAGGTGGCTTTTGGCAAACTTTAAACAACACTTTTTATGGATATCTTTAAGAAATGGCTTTCTTCTTGCCACTCTTCCATAAAGGCCAGATTTGTGCAGTATACGACTGATTGTTGTCCTATGGACAGAGTCTCCCACCTCAGCTGTAGATCTCTGCAGTTCATCCAGAGTGATCATGGGCCTCTTGGCTGCATCTCTGATCAGTCTTCTCATTGTATGAGCTGAAAGTTTAGAGGGACGGCCGGGTCTTCGTAGATTTGTAGTGGTCTGATACTCCTTCCATTTCAATATTATCGCTTGCACAGTGCTCCTTGGGATGTTTAAAGCTTGGGAAATCTTTTTGTATCCAAATCCGGCTTTAAACTTCTCCACAACAGTATCTCGGACCTGCCTGGTGTTTTCCTTGTTCTTCATGATGCTCTCTGCGCTTTACACGGACCTCTGAGACTATCACAGAGCAGGTGCATTTATACGGAGACTTGATTACACACAGCTGGATTCTATTTATCATCATTAGTCATTTAGGTCAACATTGGATCATTCAGAGATCCTCACTGAACTTCTGCAGAGAGTTTGCTGCACTGAAAGTAAAGGGGCTGAATAATTTTGCCACCCACTTTTTCCAGTTTTTATTTGTTAAAAAAGTTTGAAATAGCCAATGAATTTCGTTCCACTTCATAATTGGGACCCACTTGTTGTTGATTCTTCACAAAAAATTACAGTTTTATATCTTTATGTTTGAGGCCTGAAATGTGGCAAAAGGTCGAAACGTTCAAGGGGGCCGAATACTTTCGCAAGGCACTGTATATACATCTATAAAATGTAGCGTATTGAATTGTGGGATTTTTGAGGCCACTAATGGCGGAGAATAAATGTAGCGCGCTGTATAGTAAATACAATAGGGAGTGCTTTCAGACACAGCCGGAGTCTATTTTCACACTACTCTGGCTATATCTGAAAATCTTTTCCTTCGTCCACATTAAACTGGTACTTTTCACATCCAAAAACTGACCTTATTAAAAAAAAAGCTTGAGTGGCTTAATCTGAACACACCAGCCTCATGAGTCAGTGTGAAACAGAGCTTTGGTTTTCTTTTGGTGCCAACTCCATTCAGTGTGAGGTCACTGTGTCAGCAGGAGCCCTGAAGCTTGGATACTCTCTCTCTCTTCTGCATCAATCTCAAACACACACACGCGCACACACACACACACACACACACACACACACACACACACACACACACACACACACACACACACACACACACACACACACACACACACACACACACAGAGCCTTACACATCTCAAGGGCCTCTTAAAATGAATTAATAATGGTGATTTCAAAGAATGTGGGGCACACACTGCAAGGAGTAGATCCACTTCTCAGCTGAGAGTTTCAGTGAAGAAGACAAGACAAGAAGGGAACAAATGATGACAACAACGCATTTCTAATTGTGTCTGAAGCTGTGTTACAACATGGAATATCGGTGGAAAAGAGAAATTTCAGCTCACACTCAGGGGTAGATTACTACAGATATAATCTGCCGCTGATATACAAACAAAGACTCATGGAGCCAATCCATTATCTGCGTACATACAAGGCTCTTAAACCCGGCGTTAATTAATGCAAGTAAGGAGCTCGGACTGCAGTTAAATGACTCTTTGTTGTGTTTGTTGAGGCACCAAATGGAAAGCTGAGTCAGGCGTAGTATTCATTTGAATACATCCCTTTGGTGTAATTAACACTGACAGTTTGAGATGGCTTAGGTATTAGGAAGAGGATTCCTTCATAGAGGTGTTTGGTTAAATTAGGCTTTCAAGGGCTCAATAATAAGACCAACCAATACTAAACTCATCTAATCACTGTGCTTATTTAAACTATTTAAATGCTTTGTTTGTGCCAAAAGGTTTGGGACACTTTCAGATCATGTAACCCATGTAGCATGGTCTATAAAGTAGTTTCAAGTAGTGTCATAAATTAGAGACTTATTGGATCACTCAAAACTGTGAAGAGCCTACAGTCATGATAGCGGCTCTGTGAGGTTGTACATAGGCCAATCCATGGTGCTTTGAGTTTGTAAATACTAAGGTCAGCTCTGTAAAGTTTACCACGATCGCCATCCTCTTAGTTTGCCATGTTAGCGTGCTAGCTTTTACTACTTAGCAGTAAACAGCTGAGGCTGATGGGAACATCATTTGTTTTGTGCGTGTTTGGTCATAACCAAAGTACTAGATAAGTTAAAATGTTGATCTGATGAGACTGCAAGATAGAAATCACCAGTCATTACAATTCATCCTGACAGGGGAATGAAATGTCTGTAGCCTACAAAATATCACAGCAATCCATCAAATAGTTGTTAAGACATTTAACTTAAACAACACCTGTGATCCTTATAGTGACACTGAATAAAATGTACAAAATATTATGGCAATCCATCCAGTAGTTGTTGGGATATTTCAATCTGGATGAAGCAGTTGACCGACTGGATGACTTCCCTAGAGACATTCTATCTAAAAACGTCCATATGCCAATAATGCGGAACAACCTGCTTAGCAGTTCAGAAGCCCAGGGCAGTGGTTAAGACATGGAACAGTTCATTGTGCAGTGTACAGAATATAATATATGGAGCAGTCTGCAACCATACAGCCCTGATAAACTGAAGAAAAAAGTGCTGGTATAAAATGGAAAACAGAAGTAAGGGTGCCACCATGTGGACACGTTATGAAGTGCAGAACACTTCAACTTCTCTGACCAAAATAATCTATTTATGTGAATCTGCAAAAGAAAATTCACACAATAAAAACATATTTGTATTTGCACAATTTAATCAATTAGTTGTGTTTTTTAGCATGAATGACTTCTACGAATAAGATTGCTGAAAATGTCAGTGAGTAAAGAGGTGAGTAAAGAGGTAGTGCAGTTTCCTTAAACAGCATGTGGGATGCACAATGTTGTTATTTTAATGAATTCACAATTCATAATTCATCCTCTTTGACTGAATTTTGCATGTTATATATTATTTTTTATTGCATCCAAAAAAACACACATTCATATATATTTATATATAGTTTAATTAAACACAGCAGGACTCCAATGAAGAAGTAGAACCATCTCAAGGAGGATCAGAAGAAATGGACAGCATGTGAGTTAAATATGAGCGTCACAGCAAAGGGTCTGAATACTTATGACCATGTGTTATTTCTTGATATGTTTTTCTTTTTTAATAAATTTGCAAAAATTTCTACATTTCTGTTTTTTTCTGTCAAGATGGGGTGCTGGTGCTGAGTGTACATTAATTATAAATAAAATTAACTTTTTTGATTTTAGCAAATGGCTGCAATGAAACAAAGAGTGACAAATTTAAATGGGTCTGAATACTTTCCAGTTCTCACACATAAGCTTATCTTTTTAACATCTTGTGATATTATGATTTCCTTTCATTTTAAGATTTACGAGAACAAAAAAAAATGTAATTGCACATTAGGAACTGAGTGGCTACATCTGTGCACTGCCTTTAATTAATCACATCCAGAGAGCAATTGGCAAGAGTACAAAACAACACTTTATGTATGAGCTGCTGCTATTTTGTGAGTTTTCTTTTCCTTGGAATACTCTGTGTTGAGTGACAAAATGTGGTCCACAACTTAAGCCCAGTTTCTTTTTGTATTTTCTTAACATTTTGGCAAACTGGCACCACTAAAAAGTATGCTGAATAAGCTATCAGCAATTCCTGATTCTCCTTAATTAAATAACTAAGTTGTAATTTAATGCAGAAAAAGTTTAATTTAAAAACAGAATCCCCTTCTGATATATTTCCATAATCTGCTAAATAATTAACAAGTTATGTGACAAATGATACAACTTTCCATTATGTAAATGTCATCTTGGCTGCCAATGTTGTTAAAGGTCTCCTTATGAGGTCATAAGGAACAAGATTACCTCCCCTTTCTCTGCTTTGCCCGCCCAGAGAATTTGGCCCACCCATGAGAGAGAGAGAGAGAGATCATGGCTTTCAAACGAGCAAAGTGGCAGTTGGTCAAGGCCACACCCCCACCCTCCACCTCCCCCCTTCCCCCCCCAGCAGGATTGCTCCAGTGCTGCAGGAAATTCCGCAGGATGCATGTATTTTTTTGCCAATGTCCGGTACCTTCCGCTTTCTCTGAGTTGTAATTTTAAACACCGGTGGATTTATGAGGACTATGATTGACTGCTCCTCAGATCTCTGCAGGGTAAATTGAGACAGTTATCCGGCGACTCAAAACCGGGGTTGGAGGTAACAGAACAAAAAAAACTTATAGGCCTATATATTATAATAATATAATTTTTTTTCTCTGTAAACTGAGCTTCTGTCCAGATTTGCCCAGTTTGAGTGTGCCCGACAAATGTACCTGCTTCGTCGCCATCACAATCTCTCGCAGATTCAAGGTGCCCATCAGCTGTCTCGTCGTCATCTTCATCTCCTTCCCCGTGTGGGTCATCATCATCCCCACTAACGACAGGTGCATTAGCAGCGTTAATGGTAGGCGGACCCGACTGGCCAGCGTAAGCTATTTGAAAAAGTTGCCTCTCCTCCCTCTGTCCCTCTCCCCTCTCTGTCTTTACCTTGAAAATTTACCTCAAAATGATCGAAAATGCAAACACAAGATTTTTGTGGAACTTCAATGGGTAATAAAGACTAACAAGACAAATAACAACATAGAACAATACACAAACAGTAATACATTTTTTTCATTTAGGTGATTAATTTTTCATAGTGACACAGGAGGTGCCGGATCCAATAAAAAAGGTTCTGGATCCAACGTCGGAGGGGCCGGACATGTTCCGGCGTGTTCTGGCTCAAATTAAGCCCTGGAGACAGCTAGCTATGTCTAGACTATCTGTCAAATGTGAGTTTTCTCTCGCACGACTATTTTACAGCGGCTCCGTGTATTGTGATTGGTTTAAAAAAAATGCCAATAAACCAGAGCACGTTTTTCTCCCATCCCGGAATGCTGTGTGGACTAACCAGACCCTCCTCCGCTCCGCAGCGTATGGATGGTCTGGCAAAGCGCGACTAGCTTACTGCTAACTATTAAGTAGCTGCATGCTAACGCCAGATAGCTGTAATCTTGGCGCCAATTTTTGGTCATTTCTCCGCAATTTTGGGTCACATTACTGCTGGGACATGTCCGGTTGTGTAGTATTTGGTTTTAGAAGCCTTTATTTGTGATTTTTCACGGTACAAAGTCCTGCTAAGCTACTCTGTTTCAGTAGCTCCAGGTACTACTAGTGAAACAAAAACTGAGCTTTTTCGGAAGCGGGGCTTAAAGAGACGTGTGCTCCAATGGCCAGTATGAGAAAGATAAAGTGCTTTTTGAACATTAAAGTGTGAACATGTCCTAGTACAAACACAAAATACAAGTATGAAGCTGAATATGCTATATAATAGTTCCCCTTTAATCAAACAATCAACATCATTTGATTAGTTTACAAGGATTCTTTATTGTCCTAGGTTCCAATTTCTTGTCTTTCTCAACCAATTACAACATTCAGGGAAAAATGTAGCTTGAGTAACTGATCAACCGTCCTGGTTTCAGCCAGTCAGAGCTTGAGCCAGTAAAAATGTGTAATTTAGTTGCTTGACAGCCAGAGGACTCTTTTATGAATGAGTAAATAAATTTGTATTCAGCCAGCTTTTCCTGGAGATTGAGGTCCAATAGGTTTTTTTCTTCCCCTGGGCTGTTTCACATTCTCTCATAGTCAACCAGACACATTGTGTGCTTGGGCCTTAACGGGCCCATGCCACTGTTGCCACAAATCACAGCACTGCTCTGTTGGGGGCCTATGGATTCAGTCCGGTGCCTAACACACCGCAGTAAATCTATGAAGGGCATGAGGTGGGATTCATTTTCACGCTGATGATATGGCCAAGAGAAACGTCTCTAAACGTTACAACCAAACTAATAGGTCAACATTAACCAATCAATCAATCTAATGTTCTACGATTGAAAGTTTTAAATCTAATTAAAAGACCTACCTTTTTTCACTTGCTTTTAGAGTTTAGGTGCTTTTTTTCCATGCTTGTCTTTTATTTCCTTACACTGCTATTTAATCTATTGTTGATTTCTTAAGGGGGGGACAACCCTCAGATGGGGTAGGTCCTGACCCCCCTCCTCCACGACTATGATAGTAGGCTATTTACAACAATAAAATACAACTAGTGCAGAATAGTCTCTTTTCAAGATTCAAGATTAACTTTATTGTCCCACATCGTGGGAAATTTGTCTTGGCATACTGTACAATACCATACAATACTATGGTCCTGATGGTGTATAACAAACCCAACATGGTGTCATGCAATACATTAGTTAAACATTCTCAAAATAAATAAATAAAATAAATTTAAAAAGGAGAGATCACAAGTACAACAATTACAAATCTCCATCGTCATGCCGGCCTGTTCTGCCTTTTACTTCAGGCTATTTAGGAGCTTAATAGACACTGGGATACATTTGTGAGTTTTTGAAACGGTTAGGTCTGCAGCGAGGAACTCTGAACCTCCTACCGGATGGCAGCAGCTCATATTCTGCATACAGAATGTTTTTTTAAAATTCATATATTCTTAAATAGCAGCTGGTCCATGTGCTGCTAAATTTAAATAGGCTTCTTCTGTAAGTATTGCTGGGTAGTAAATGGATTACATGTGGCACAGTAAAACGCCCAAACCTATACAAATGACTGAGCATTTTGTCAACTTGTGGCAACCTATCATGTTGCTTTGTCGTTTATTTGTACATTGTAACAATAATTTTCATTTTAACTTTTCTTTTTTAAAGCCAAACTGTAATAGAAACGATTAACTTTCTTTAATGACGTTGTCGACTACAAGAGCCGCAGAAAAGACTGCCGTGACCCGGATTCGAACCGGGGTTGCTGCGGCCACAACGCAGAGTACTAACCTCTATACGATCACGGCGAGCTAGTCCTGGGACTACCGACGGACCTGATCCAGAGCAGCGTGCACTGAAAGGGGTAGGCCTACGTTGTCACTGTGTTATCGTGTTTAATGATTGTGCTGAACATAGTCGTTAAAAACCCATCCGTTTCCCCGGAATCAGTTGAGCATATTTGTTTGTTTGAAGATTTAATGTCCGACATATTCAACGTAGGTGAAGGGGGGAATTTATTTTTTATTTTTTTTTTTTTTGAATAACTACCCTACTGTAATACTTTATTTAAAAATCCTTCCGTTGTGTTGTTGGTGGCAGCAGCAGGTAAAAGTCTTCAAGTTAAAGATAACCTAATGTTGTGTTTGCACTGCATGTAGTTAAATAAGAAACTATAAAGTAAGAATGAAAAAAATAGCTAAAGTCTATCAGCAATTATTTCATCAGCAGTGCTGATTCAAGATACACTGGGTGGTAAAATGGTGACAAGATGGTATTTAGTGTTGGGATCAGAGCAATTATAATGATTGTCATGAACCAGCTCAAATTCAACACAAAAGAAGGGAGACCACCCAGAATTAAGGATTACATTAAAGACAGTTAATTTAACCCATAATAAATCTTACTGAATTTTTTTTTTTTTTAAATGCCGTATTATCAGTGGTGTAGTGAGTGCATGTGTGTAGATTAATAGTTTTTAAATGTACATCCGTATTATCAGTGGTGTAGTGAGTGCATGTGTGTAGATGAATGTGGAAAAAACCAAGCAAACAGAACTCAAAATACAGCCTAAACCAAAAACAAGAGAGAACCAGAACTCAATCTCCAGTCCCCCCTTGTGTTGTCCCCGGGTCAAATTTGACCCGTTTTCAAAGTTTTTTTATATCAGAAATATGGGTTTCTTTGAACCAAAATGCCCAAATATAGAATCAGAATCAGAATCAGAATCAGAATCAGAAAAGCTTTATTGCCAAGTAAATTTTTTACACATACAAGAAATTTGTTTTGGTGTCGTAGGTGCATGTCACACATTATCTAAAATAAGTTAAACAAACAGGTTAACAGAACAGACAATATAAGTATAAATATATAAATATATGTGTATATATACACACACATGATGTAATAAAATAAGAGTAACAATTGGATGCATGGATGTTCTTTGCAGGTAAAAATAATGATTACAGTCATTGAATTTTGGGTGTTTTATTCAATTTTTGTAACATTTAAAAAACATGTTTAAATGGTTTTAAAACAGTATCCTGACTAAACTTTGACATAAACCAGTCTGTGATCCACTCAACTTCCTTTGTTTTTAACTATTAGTCCAAATAATTAATAATTTCTGCCTTTTTAACTCAAAAAGTAGGTATAATGTAAAACAAATTAGGTTTATTGACCATGATTTTAAAACAAAACATTGAAAAAAGTGACAAAAACGTTTTAAAAAGTGTCAAAAGCATAAGAAAGAGCCAAAAATTTGGAAAAAAGCACCAAAAATTCAATTTCACTTTTGAACAAAAAGTTCATGGTCGAAGGAGAGACGAAAAAGTCAATCAGGCATATGTGAACCAGGTGTACCACACATCTGCCTCCCTCCTACCCAGCTCCCATGGGCCCCTCTCATGGGACAAAGTGGGAGGGGTCATCACATGATATTGTGATATAATATGATTTTTAAAAGTGAAGCTTCACACCAAAGCGATTCCACAATATCCAATATCACTGTGTGTGTGTGTGTTTGTGTGTGTGTGTGTGTGTGTGTGTGTGCCACCCATGATGTGCATTAATCTCACTACTCCTTGTTCGACATGATTTGGCATACAACCAAATACCTTTCTGTTCTTTAGTAGGAAAGTGGAACAAGCTGAAAAGATCATTCTTAAGTTTCACAGTGAATGCCATTCAAATAAAAATATTTCTCATTTTGTCAGACAGAAGAAGAAGAAGAAGAAGAAGAACATGAAGAAGAAGAAGACGTTCACTACAGCAGAAACTGCTGCTGAGGCAGCTGACCAATAGAGGGCGCCAGTGCAGCGCATTACCACCAACTAAGTTTCACCTCACTGAGTTAGAAAGCACTTTTAATTCAATTACATAATTATGCAAAATTAGAAAAAATATTGTTAAATGAGTTTTCACTTTTGAAGGTTTGAAACTAATCAACTTCGCTGTTAAAGTCTAGTATATGTTGATTAGTCAGTAACTGTACTGTACTGTACACGATGGACACTTTTCCCTATCATATAATCTGATACATTAAAATATCTGGTCTTTGGACAATAAGAAACAATATGGAAAAAAAACATACAGCAAGCAAAGTGTTTGCCATCTTCATTTACTGTAAAAATAGGCCTATTTAACAGTGATTAATATTACAAATTTACAAAGTAAGTGAAATATTACACTTTCAAATGATTTAGTTTAAATTAGTAATGCTGAAATTACTGAAACTGTTTCTTTTTTTCTAAGAAATACACCAACCATACACAACTAATTCTTTATGATAATCAATAAAACATAACCCGTACATACCCGTCTACTCTAATATCAAAACATATTGACTGTGCAACATATTAAAAGTTTGTATCATTTTTTTATCATTCATTATTCTTTGCCTTACTTCAATTTGGGGCTATAATCACACTCTAAGTTATGGAACTATGTTTCCCATAATGATTAGGTAGATGTAAACAGGATATTACATTTCCAGCTGTGGGCATTATTTTATTTTTTTCACATTTTGGCAAATTAGCACCATTAAAAAGTATGCTGAATAAGCTATCAGCAATTCCTGTTTGCAATGTACCCATGGGTATACAAACAACTATCACTGGAGAACTTTTGTTTTTGATATGACTTCGAAGCATATTTACGGACATTTATTCACTGAGCATCTTCTGTCCACCTCTCTCGATTATCCTAAATTAAATAACCAAGTTGTAATGTAAGGCGGAAAAAGTACAATTTTTAAAATGTCCCTACAGAACCCCCTTAAGATATATTTGCATAATCTGCTAAATAATTCCCAAATTATGTGACAAACAATACAACTTCCCACTATGTAAATGCTTTAATCAAAGAATCAACGTAATCAGATTCATTTACAAGGATTATTTTTTGTCCTAGGTTACAATTTCTTGTCTTTCTCAACCAATTACAACATGCAGGAAAAAAGTAGTTTAAGTAACTGATCAATAACAACCGTCCTGGTTCCAGCCAATCAGAGCTTGAGTCTGTCTAAACCCAGATTGTGTCTGTGCGGGCCGGGGCAGGAGCTGGCTGCTGGGGCTGATCGGACAGGGGCGGGCTGATCCTCCACAGTCCCGATGGAGCCCCGGGGCTTGGAGACAGTGAGGTCTGAGCTGGGTGTGACTGAGTGCATGTGCTCGTGGGGGTGCAGGTGTGTGTGGTTGTGATGCTGATGCCCAGTGTGCCCACTGTCTGCTTTGGCATGGACCTGCTCCTCCACAGTGGCAGCCTACAGGGGAAGAGAATAGAGACAGTAGTCATGTTTCCATCAACGTATTTTTATGTGCATTTTGAAGTATTTTTGTAATATTAATTTGAAAATGTTGATGGTAACGGTAAAATTCGCAAAAAAAACGTCCTCAAATTCGCAAAAAAGATTTTACGCTCGCTTGCCTTTTTCAAAAAAGTTAATGCGCAAAATAAGTTGTGACGTAGTGAACATGTAACTAAAGCCCAGGACACACCGGGCCGAAAATCGTCCGTTGGACAGTCTGGCGAGGTCAGTGACTCGAGTCTGTTCGGTGTGTCCTTCAGGCTGGGGGGCTGTCGGCCTTCATTTTAGCCGACCTGACATGTTTCAGTGAACTATTTTAGTACAATATGAGATTGTATTCTGAACGAGCCGCCATGACAGTCTGGCTTTGAATTTCCGGAGAAAACAAACCCATGTGACGCGTTCGTCCAATCAGCTGCCGGTTTTCATTTCTTGGGCAACAATACAGAGTAGCGTTTTTTGGACCTCGGGGACCCGACTGATCATTTCCACTGGCTTTTCTGCCGAGGGTCGGCCGTCTGTTTGGCGTGTACGGTTGTGCTTTTACATGACTATAGTCCAGGTATGGGGGAAAAGATCGGGATATGGGTCCCATCCAGTGCGGCGTACACTTGTGGCACAAGGTGCGTAGTGGAGTTGCGGTGCGCTATAGCCTGTGCCTCAGCCACTTCGGGTAAACTGACGAATTGGTTCAACAACTTGAATTGCATGGCCCTGCACACCGCGTAGACACAGTGGTGAACGGTTGTCTCGTTGACACCGCTGTGTCTCTGCCCCAACCCTGTATTCTGCACAGATGGCCAACTTGTACAATGTTACCTCTCTCTATTTAGCCCAAAAACTTCTAAACTCTTTGATTCAGCAGGCCGGTTTGCAATCTACAACCATGCGTAACGTCAACTTGTGACAAAACTACACTTTGCACAGTCCAGTTTATTTGCTCTAAACCAGTTGATGGAAATGCTTTTAATTCGCATTTCCTTCTTTTTTCATTTTTGCAACATTTAAAAAATTTGCTTAAAATTCACTTGACAATTAGATGGAAACATGACTAGTGCGTGGGCAAGTAAAGAAACATCATGAAAGCGGTGTAACTGAGAGTGGTAAGATATCAGGGTATTATAGATGCATAATAGATTAGCAGATGGATTAGAAGAATTCCTTTTTTGGTGCCCATTTAAAATGTTGAAGAGCAGATCTGAAGCAGGTACCTGAGGTTCGTAGATCTCACACTTTACATCTACAGGATTCCGTTTCTGAAATGAGCTGGCCTTTTTTCCGACAGGGAGTCTGATTTCAAACTGCTCCTCGTCGGTCATGTGTGAGCCCACACAGAAGCCTCTATGCTGAGATAAAAGAAATCAAAAATAGTTGAGCCGTGATATAACAACTTGGTGGCATCTTGTTTGGAGCCTGGAATGATTCAGCAATGGAGCGGAGTGGAACCAAGAGTAAGTACAGTAAAACATGTATTATAACACTGTTAATACGTGTGTGTGTATGTATGTGTGTGTGTGTGTGTGTGTGTGTGTGTCTGACTCACAGCAAACTGACAGTCCATAAGGGGGCAGTTACTCAGTTCACTGACATCTGTTTTCTTTGAACACACCGTCTCTAAAATAGTGAACTCTACAAAGTAGGATGGACCTACAACCCACTGACAAAGCACACAAATACATAATGCACACACACACACACACACACACACACACACACACACACACACACACACACACACACACACACACACACACACACACACACGTGTAAGTATTCAACACATCTGTGAACTACTTGCCAAAATAAAAGGATAAAATACATTTGAAAGTTTTAAATGTAGTTCAGTCAAGATTTAGGATATTATATACTTATACTATCTCACTATCTCACTCAGCTAGATATGACCAGATGTAATCAATGTACTGTAATAACAGCACTACACATATAAGATCAAAACTCATCTCTGTTGCTTTTCAAAGTAACTTGATTATTATTATTATTATTGTTATTATGATTATTAACCTGTGAACTGGCTTTCGTAATGTTCTCCAGAATAAAGTAGTTGGCCAGTTGGCTCTCTTCATTAAACCTCTGCAGGGAGAGATTGGCTGTCTCCTTGACGACGGGCTCGTTGAGGTTGTCAGCTGTGGGACAGTCCGGACACACATCCACCACTGCAGTGGCAGGAACTACACACAAGAATTAACAGGGTCAAAGGTCAACGGAAAGTGGCTGAAAATGTTTCTTTGAGGATTTGACCCAGGAACTTTGTCACAGGTACTCCTTCCCTAACCTCCATCCTGCAGTATGAACTCGTCAGCATCCCTCTCTTCCCTCTGACAGCATGTTTTATCCAGATGTGTTCTCCTTCACTTAGCCAAATTGTGGGAAAAAACGTCAAAAATAAAACTCTGCATAATCACTCATGGATGCCATGTTTACTTCCCTTAGGGAGGGACAGCGCATACATAGAGAAAGAGTCCAATGTAGGACAGCATTTCAATTTCACACCTCACTAACGTTTGCAAAAATCAATCGGCAAAGTGCCAACAAAACAGACATGCAACACTTTCTATCACAAAGATTTTGTTTTTTTGTGTTATTAAATGAATGCAAAAATCCCAAAGGAGTCTAAATGGCTCCATCGATCTACCTTCACGAAGTGCACAGGAGTAGCTTTGAAGTGTGACTTGAGAGCCAATGAAGGCAGATACCTCACACTCTCCATACACCTGAAAGACACAAACACATACATAATGTACATATGTATACATGAACATACAACCAAACTGATAGGTCAACATAGGTAAGACGTAAGCATTAAACAAAGCATAATTTCGGCATCCGTCTATAACCATATTCAAAAAGCAGATTGAGTTACAGCTTTGCCTTGGGTTGAAGTTAAAGGTCCCATGACATGAAAATTTCACTTTATGAGGTTTATTAACATTAATATGTGTTCCCCCAGCCTGCCTATGGTCCCCCAGTGGCTAGAAATGGCGATAGGTGTAAACCGAGCCCTGGGTATCCTGCTCTGCCTTTGAGAAAATGAAAGCTCAGATGGGCAAATCAGGAATCTTCTCCTTATGAGGTCATAAGGAGCAAGGTTACCTCCCCTTTCTCTGCTTTTCCCGCCCAGAGAATTTGGCCCACCCATGAGAGAGAGACATCATGGCTTTCAAACGAGCAAAGTGGCAGTTGGTCAAGGCCACACCCCCACCCTCCACCTTGCCCCCCCTCCTCCTCAATATCTACAGACACAGAAATGGCACATCCTAAGGAAAGCTCATTGTGGGACTGGCTCTAGTGGCTGTAATTCTGCACCAAGGCTGAATTTCGGGAAGGAGACTTCAGATACAGTATTAGGGGACCACTAAAGAGACTTCAGAGACAGTATTAGGGGACCACTAAGGTCTATATAAAAGCATACAAAGAGCACCATGTCATGGGACCTTTAAGTCTGTTGTAGTCTGGATCAATGGAAGTACATTTCCAGGATAAAGCCTGACATCTGGCAAGGGAGCCACACACCGGATATCAGGCCCCTTCTGCTCTCTGAGGCCCTCATGTACGTACATTTGCAAATGTAGCTTTATCAGCGCCATGGCCAACCCGCAGAAAGCGCACACTGATACTTAAGCTCACGTCGTATTTACCAAACCTGCAGTTCATCGGGTAATCAGCGCCTTTCTCCGCCCACTATACCATAAATTACGCTGTAGCAAAGCGTGCTATGATACGGCTGAGTGCAGACTGCAATATTCCCACTGCTGATGCTACGACTGTTTGAAATGATCCTGATGCCAATATTTGTAATGTACTGTAGCGAGTAGTTTTACAACTGCTTAATCTGTAACACTTAATGATTTCGTGTTCACTCCACTGAAAAAGTGTGATCCTTGTGGCAAAAATCTTTTCAGCTCGTCTCCTTGGCCTATGTCTTCGTCTTGTTTGGATTACTGCTGCCATTTCACCAGGAGGCACATGCGAGGAAACCCGCTTCCAGGTTTACACCTGCTTTTAAGAGGCGGAGAATTTTCACCGCAAAATAAAGGCGCGCTTTCACGGGAGGTTTTTGTACAGACCGCGGAATACATAATTAGGCGCACTTTATGCTTCCCCTCCCATCTCTTTATGGGAAACTCCTACTTTCCCCTTGACCCTCCCATGAATGATTATGCATGACATGGAAAAGCACAATTTGCCATTTTCAGTTACCGCGACAGGCAGTCTGCGCTTTTACCTCAGTGCGGCCTGTTTATACATACCTCGCCATGCTTTTACGCACACGTTGCGAAACAAATACGCCTGAGGTCTCCAAATCTCTTTGCTACGGAAAACAACAACAACAACCTTTGAGCTACCTAGCTACACACTGAAAATGGCAAATTTCAAAGAAGATTTGGATCGTGCAACAAGGCAGCCCTGCTTGGTTCTTTCGGTGAATGATTGTAAAGATTTACAAAGAATATGTTTACAGCATTTAATATCTAACTGGGACGTTTTGGGACCGGTTGGTGAGGATTGCTGTGGACGCTGTACACACGGAGATACACTGGTAAGAGCTAATGACGTTTAACCGTGTATCAGCTAATTTAAATAGCTCACGGTATTGTATTGTGTGTTAACTTCGTTTAATGTTGTATGTGGCGTTTTCTTTTGAGGTGCAAATGTTCTGCCAAACCAACTTCCTTACCGAGACTATTATGCAGAGGCACCATTGCTGCATCTAGAGCCTAGCGCCGCCCAAGATGATTGTGCTTGCAAACAACCCAGAGCGTTTTTTTTTCTCCAATCCCAAAATATGTGTGTGGTGTAGCCAGACTTTACTCCAGAGCATCATGGAGATAGGTCTGGCAATGCGAGACTCGCTCGACGCGAGTGTATTTGCTAGTTTAAGACCGACGCAGTTGTCAATTTCCTGTCCAGCGCCCACGTCGTTTAAATAGCAAATACACCTGCGCCTATCTTTGCGCCCATGGGCGCGCTGGTCTTACAGGGAGGTGTGATCAGGTGCATTCTTGGCGTATTGCTATCTTGAGGCAGCGGGAAAGCGATTGCACCATTGACCAACAAAAACCTGGTCTAAAGTCAATAACGCAGCATTTCATTGTTTTTTTTAACAGCGCATTAGTAAAATGCGCCTGGGCTTATGCACAGCGCACACACACTATGCTTGTTACACACACACAAGGAAGCGCAGCAGCACACAAACATACAAAAGATTACAAACAAAATATTACGATGCAAATCCGCCATCATAATAGCAATGCGCCAAGGTCCAAACGCACCTGGCTTTTAAAGGGAATGGGAGATGACAGTCTGATTGGTTTATTGCATGTCATGCCCAAAACACACCTATGAATTAATGAAGACACTAAGTACAACGCTTTTGAACCATGCGCCCGACGCACGGACCCTTTTTTCATCCGTCAAACTAGCAGAAGTGGATTTGGACACGCCCTAAACGCACCTGCGCCAGGCGCTTCACGCCGTGCGCTTAGATCATTAAAATAGGGCCCTAAGTCTGTTGTGGCCCACCAAATAAAGTACTCATTGTGTTGATCTTGAAGAGAGAAGATACATCACCATGTGGCACTTACTGGAACACCACCGATATCTCTGACTTCACATTGTTTCCATGGTTTCCTGCTGGTGATGTGGCATCTGGTCTCCATCACATCAATGGTCAGTTTGTAGAGTGAACCACCTTTCTCCTGAACACACATTCACACACTTTAATGTTTCTTTTCTTTTTTACTGTTTTTTAATGGATCTGCAAACAAGGCTTTGCAAACAAGTCTTTCTGCAAATACTGTTTTGCGTCTTTTAAAGTGCTCATATTAGGCTTTTTCCCTTTCCTTTATTGTGTTATATATCTTTTTTTGTGCATGTTATAGGTTTACAAAGTGAAAAAGCCTAAAGTCCACCCCAAAGGGACTTACCATCTCCAAAAAGCTCTATTGTAGTCCAGCCTTTACTTCTGTTATAATGTGCCTGCTCTATCTAACACACGTAAGGGCTGCAGCAATGTGCAGTACAACAAAAATATGGTGTTTTTTGAAAATTAAACCATGTTAACTTATTCTGATATAACCTCTAAATACAATTATGAACCCTGAAAATTAGCAGAATATGAGCACTTTAAGATGCAAGATGGTGGCGAACCCTGTTCTTGCCTGTGTGTGTGTGTGTGTGTGTGTGTGTGTGTGTGTTGTGTGTGTGTGTGTGTTGGTGTGTGTGTGAGTGTTCGCCCTCACCTTTTCAGGAGTGTGAGAGAGGTCGTACAGTCTGTTGAGGCTCAGGATGTATCCGTCTGTCCGGTCCTGGTTGATCTGCTCCAGGGCCTCTTCTGCCACCCTCACCGCCTCAGGGCTACCGCAGCCTGGACGGTCCGGCCCGGCTCTTCCCTCCTGCTGCAGCAAAGCCAGACATAGAACCAGCAGGTACACACTCATCCTCTAACACACACAGACACACACAAACGCACACTAACACGCAGATTGGGCCAAATAAAAACCCTAATTTACCTAATGGAATCACTAAAGCCTATACTGGTGGATAATTTAACATTTAGACTAAATTTTGCAAGACCTGTAATCCTGCTTTTTCCAGACAGGTTTTGGACAGACACATGTGAGGCCGATGCTGGACTTTCCCCTCTTGAGCAAACAGTTGCTATCTGCTGCTCCGTAGGCCAATGGCTGCCTCGGACTGTCTGGTCATAGTGCACTGGGGAAAGGGATCAATGAATTCAATCAAAGATAAGCTCATGGAATACAGTACATCTAATTGCATTTCTTTAATGAGATCAACTATCATGAACATTAACTAGCATCAACAAATTCCATTGTTCAAAGTACACTGTGAAACGTTTGCAGCTTGTTCCTCAGTATGTCAGTTACAAAATAATTATAAGTCATGGTGAAAAGAAGGATCAAAATTTAGAAATTTTGCAAGTGGCTACTGCAGCATAAACCAATTCTCCACTGCCCATTTGTATGTTAAACATCTTCCAAACTACCCTCTTCTTTCGGTGCTAGCGCAGGTAGCTGTTTACTTTTGTCAAACTTAACTGCTTACATTGAGTGCAAATGACAAATTCAAACAGCTAACCGCACTACCAACAAATGCAACCAGCGAATGTGCCAACAGCTGTGGAGCCATTTATAAGCGAGGCCAGGCTAAAACTTACATGAGGGTATTGTTCAGTGTTTTTCCCCATGTGATACATCATCATAGGCCAAATAATATTTTTGTGTCACCTAATCTTTCATTCATTCAGACAACAGTGTCCGAGCATTAAGCTTACAAATAAAAACAAAATTCTTTTCATTTTATACAACCCTCAAAGTTTAGATAAGTGTCTTTTGACATGTTTTGGCTTTCTTTTTTAGTTGTTGCAAAATATAGAATATAAAAGAGCATAGGGAAGAACAGCAGAGTAGTGAACTATGCTGCGGGGGTGGCTTAAGAATTTTCTTGGGACGTTTTGATACTTCTTTTAAGTCTCTTTTGGAGTATTTCTTCAAAAGACAAAATAAAAGCTTTTGTACAATTATTGTGATTGGCCACTGTATTTTATTTATTTAATGATGTTACTTGTAAGTAAACTTGAAAGCCTCATGTGATCTCATCTGATCATAAAAAAAAGCATGTCCAATTATATTAGTACTCAAGTTCCATTCCTGTACATTATATTGGGATTACTTTTTCTTTGGCCTACAGTATATACAACTTTCAATTACAAAATGTGTTGTGAGTTATGCGTGGGTTGTGGTTGGTTGTGTGTACAGTAAGAGCTACAGAACACAGATAAGAGCTGTTTGCTAAGTGTGCTACGAAATGTCCACAGAGATAATGTCTACAGAGTGGGTGAGTGTAGTTTTGACTGTTATGTTCTAGAGCTACTAGTGTTGTCTTTGCTTTGTGAAAGCTGCAGAAAGTTAACAATTATTTTTGCCTCTGAGATTATGTTTGTCAAAAGGAGCTCATAAATTACTTTGGGCACCCAATTGGCACCATATTTCAGTGACTCGTTCCTTTAATATTCCACACAATTTTCATACGTTTTGCCAAAATCTTCAGAATCAGAATCATTTATTTGTCATTGTAAAACATTGTCATAAAGAAATGTAAGTGCTACTCCTTCTGGTGCCTACTAGTATACATTCATGCACATGCCATACCCTTCCACAAACCATACCCTCACATACACATAATGGGACAGGTGCTTCTAGTGCATAGTAGTATACATGCCTATCTTTTTTTTTTTTTTTAAAGATCACAGTACTGGAAAAGTGCAAAACAGGCAAGATAATCATTCAGCATGATGGAGTCCTATTTCTGTAATTGAATGTTTAGTGATGGCTGTGGAGAAAAAGCTGTCTGTGAACCTGGATGTGCGGGTTCTGACAGACCTGTAACGCCTTCCTGAGGGGACGAACTCAAAGTGTTCGTGGCCCCTGGGTGAGAGGAGTGATTATGTTTTTTGCTCTGCTGAGGTAGCGGGATGAGGCGATGCTGTCAAGCGTGGGCAGTGAGCAGCCAATTATCTTTTCTGCAGACTTCATGACCCTTTGCAGTGATTTTTTCTGCATCAACAGTGCAGCTTGCATACAACACTGTGATGCAGTATGTCGATATGCTCTCTATATCAGAGCGATAAAAGGCCAATCTTCCAAATAGGCTTGGCCTAATGCATGTGTACAGCCATCATTGTTTAACACATTACCATTGCATAACCAAATGTCAAATCAGTGTTATCCTGTTATCCTATCCTGCAATTTGATATGATGCTACACAAACATGATACATTTAAATGGAATATATTAGTGGCCATGAGCCTAATTCACTTGACTTTTTGCCAATTCATCCATATATATATCTATCTATATATATATATATATATATATATATATATATATATATATACATATATATATATATATATATATATATATATATCTATATATATATACATATACATATATATCTATATATATATATATCTATATATACATATACATATATATCTATATATATCTATCTATATACATATAAACATATATATATATATATATATATATATATATATATATATATATATATATATATATATATATATATATATATATATATAGATATGCATGATTTACTAGGATTCTGATGCAGATAAAAACATTTTCTATTACACTATTTAAATAACACATTTAGAGGATATTGTGGCCTGGGGAGTTCTGCAAATCACAATCGAGTCTAAGGTCAGACCAGCAGATTTGAATGAATATGTTTGAATATAATTTAGAATGAAAAGATGGCCTGGTAACTGTTTTAAAATCATTACTAAGGTGATGTACATTAGGTACGCATATTTATGGATATTATCAGGTAAAAGGCAAGTGCATTGAATCAACACAACCTTTGTCTTGATCAACACAAAAAACACTGGATCAGTATTTGTTGTCATCATTTATTATTTTGTGCAGCCAAACGCAAATTACATACCAACAGAAAACGTTCTCGTCAGCTTTTGTTTGTGCAGTCACTCAATATGACGTTCCATCCTGTTGAAGATGGTTCCTCTGTGTGAACGTGTCCATATGGTGGCCAGTTTCTGGAGTTTTATTTGTGTCTCTGAGGACTGTTAAAAGGAAATTACCACTTTAGTAGTCTTATTATCTTTTTATTTACCATTTCCCACCAAAATGAGAAACAACCGGTGTTTTAATGTGAATGTAGTGCCTTTTTATGCACTGTGCCTTTATTGCACATGTGTCAAACTCAAGGCGCGGGCCAAATCCAGCCCCTTGTAGATTTAGATCCGGCCCGTAGATCAATTTGGGTTCACAATACATTTTGGCCCACCTAGTTGTGCGCCAAACCAAAAACACAGGAAAGTGTTTTTTTTCAACTGCAATTACGTGACATTCAAAGCAGAATATGGCAGATTTGCCGACTCAGAAATTCCCCCAGAAGGAACTCCTTTGATGACTTTTGTAGGGCTTTGTGTCAACAAAAAATGCGACAAAAAGCGTACACTACAAAAATGTCGGGAAAAAGCAACAAATTTACAAAAAGGTGACAAATGTCTGAGAAAGCCACAAAAACGTCAGAACAAAAACAACAAAAATGAGGAAAAAAGCTACCAAAATGTTAAAAAAAGTGACACGCAGTAATAAAAGCACGTCAATAAACTCTCCATGTCTGGCCCTTGGTGTGACTCTCTTTTTCCAGTGTGGCCCTTAGTGAAAATGAGTTTGACACCCCTGCTTTATTGGATGGTTGAATTTGAGCTGGATTAATAAAGTCTATCTTATCTACCATATCTTATCTCATCTCGAAGTGATTAGAGACGGGAATGGTTACGTGTATTGTGCTTATATTAAACCAGCATGTTGCCCAAGAATGACCCAGGGAAGGCGTCAAGGTGTGTTACAATGTCTGTCAGTATGTCTGAAGCAAATGTGTCAAATATTTCCCCCGTCTTTACTTCAGTCTGTGTGAGTTTTAGTTTTTAACCCTTGTGTTGCCTTCCCGTCGACCATGCAACTTTTTAGTTTTTCTGGGTCAATGAAATAAAAACCTTTTTTCCCAACGTTTTGGTCACTTTTTTTTGGATGTTTTTGTTGATTTTTTTTGGATGTTTTTGTTGATTTTTTTTATTTTTGTTGACATTTTTAAAGCTTTTTCCAATATTTTGGTCACTTTTTTCAACGTTCTTGTATCAGTTCTGTTTTTAGATGCTATATAATTGAATAAAACACTCAAATTCAATGAAAATAGTGAACTGATCATTTATTTGACCTGTGAGGAGCGTTGTATGGAACCATCCACGTTACTTATTTTTTGACAATTTGGTTGAAAGAAAACGCACATTTCTGATATAGAAACTTTTAGAAAATGGGTCAAATTTGACCCGAGGACAACAGGAGGGTTAAGGATCCATTCAGTTCCCAAGTGAGTTCCCACTGGGCCCTCCTTATGCAGCTGGCTTGAACCTGGGGTCCTCGGCGAAGACTTGCTCCACCAGGGTGGTTCCCGCTGGCGCCGGGGCGCACTGGGCTGACACTGTGGTGGGGAAGGCCTGGATGTTGGGCTCCGTCTGTCCGGGGATCTGGGGGTCGGGCTTGAGGGGCAGGGTGACTCCTGTGTCTCCGTGGGAGTCATTGGGGAAGGAAGGCAGGGTCGTGGGCTGGTCCATGGCGGGCAGCGTCTTCACCGTGCCCTTTGGGTGGTCGTGCGGCGTGGTCTCGTGCTCGTGCTCGTGGTGATGGTGGTGGTGCTCGTGCTCGTGCAGGTGACCGTGCTTGTGGTCGTGATCCAGAGCCAACTCGTGGTCGTGCTCGTGCGTGTGCGTGGCGTCGCCGTGCTTGTAGTCGTGGTGCTGGTTGGGGAAGTCGCCGCTGTGGTTGTGTGCCTTGGCGTGGTGAGTGTGCACGTGATCGTGGCCGTGGCCGTGGTCGTGGGAGTGGGCGTGCGCGTGCCTGTGGCCGCTGGCGGCGTCGTGGTCGTGCGTGTGGTGGTGGTCGCTGCCGTCGGCGTGCTGCTGGGTGGTGTCGTGGTGGCCGTGGCTCTTGGTGTGGTCGTGCACGTGGTCGTGTGTGTGCGCGTCGTCGGTGGCGTGTGCGTGGTCGTGGGCGTGGCTGTGTGCGTGTGTGTCATTGTGGCTGTGGTCAGTCTCTCCGCCCAGCAGGTGGTGTTTCTTCTCTTTCTCAGCAGCCTGGAGAACACAGAAGGATTACACTAGTGATGTGTGGTACATCAAAATGGCATTCTGGTGTGGTTTGCTAGCTGCACGGGGGCCGACAGGAAGGCCCTACGGAGAGTCATTAAAACTGCACAGGGGCATCATAAACACACAACTACCCCCCCCTAGAAGACATTTACAGGGATCGATGTTTGCGTCGGGCCAAATTCATCACACAGGACTCCTCCCACCCAGCCAATCACCTTTTCACCCTGCCGCCCTCTGGGAAGGAATACAGGTCCACGAAGGCCCGCACATCCAGACTTATGAACAGCTTTTACCCATGTGCCATAAAAGAACTGAGCACCAACAAATACTGGTGCAATGGCATTCTTTCTGCAAATACAAGTGTGCAATATCTGACTTTTTTTTTATTATTATTGTATTTAAAATATTTATTGTTTTTTTTCTGTGTCTTTTGCCTTTATAAGGGTACTGTCATTTTATTTGTGTACCACTGAGGGTGAGTTGCAGAAAAATGTCGTTGGACAGCTGCTGTCCAATGACAATAAAACATATTCTATTCTAAGTTGTGAATGACAATTCTTGTTTATCACAACTTGGATCTTATTTTTGTAGGTTTGGCCAATGTGTCTATATAAAAACATTATCACTAAAACAGTTGCTTAGATCATCACTTTAAACAAGTCAGACAGTGCAAGACAACCTAAATGATAAAGTTATTGCCCCCAGATATCAGCAATTACTTTGATATGTTGCGTTATGTTAGAAATGATTGCCAAAATGAACTAAGTTTTTAATAAATCTGAATTGAATTCTTATCCATTTAAAGAAAAAGAATAATGCATGTGTGCTTTAAAAAAAAAAAACTTTTATTACAGAAAGTAGAAAATAGAATAAGTAAATCAAAGTGACACTGTGTTTTGTCATGAGTCTTACCTCAGGCTCATAGATCTCACAGTCTACGCTGATATTAGCATCATCAGTGGGAGAGTAGTAGAGGGATGCCTTACAGAAGCCCTTGTGCTGAGGAGAGAAGAACAAGAAAAGAAAAGTAAGAGAAGAAAGAGCTGATTACGCCTGAGGCTTTACTAGAGTTTATTCGGTAAACAAACTGAATTTCAGAGTACACATTTGCTACGATAAACCTGCTGACTGGTACAAGACCAAAACAACGAACAACAAAGCTATGGGCAAAAAAAGGGAGGTTACAGGCTTAAAAACTCAAATTATCCGAATTTATTAAGTTGATAAAATGTTCAAAGGTGAAATAACAAGTTTTCATGACTCACAGCGAACTCGCACTCCATGAGGGGGCACTTATCAGCTGCTCCTGCGCTCCTGGCGCAGGTGGTCTCCTGGATGGTGTACTCTGCATTGTAGTACATCTTCATGGCCATCTGGATACATATACACAGAATTATTTTTTTAACAAAGGAAAAGGCATAACAAAATGATATTTTTGGTCAGCAGTTGGTCAAGGAGCTTGTGAGTGAGCTAGAGAGCTTCGGAGGAGGTTGGAGCACACAACTGTCAAACATAAATTGGCATTTCAAAGGGGTATAGGTCACATGTCAGGATTGAGAGGAAAGCTGTGTATTTAGTCATATTTTGGTAAATATATTACTTTTTATAACTTAGTAAGCATTTGGATTAATCACAGAGAAGTGGATTGGTCTGCAGTAGGGGTTTGATGCTAATTTTATAGTGGAAACTTACTTAAAAGGAGAAATCCTGCGCAAAATGAACCTAGGGGTTAATAACACATGGTTACCGAGTCGACCGTTCTCTGGGATTTGTTTTCATGCTAATCGAATGTGACCAGTTTTAGCGCAAACCGCTAATTAGCTTATAACGCTAGTCGTCGGGGCACGCGAAAGTAAAAAGAAATCGCTATTTCTATAACGCTAACAAGGCTGAAAATAGCACCACACTTCCACGGTAGCATAATGAGGGTCGCGTGTCCCCGACGACTAGCGTCATAAGCTAATTAGCAGTTTGATAAACATGAAAACATATCCCAGAGAACGGTCGACTCGGTACCCATGTGTTATTAACCACAGGTTCATTTTGCGCCGGATTTGTCCATTAAACTGACAAAAATGCAATCTGGACCACAGAACAAACAGTTTTGTTACATGTGGGAAACGTACCCCGGCTGTGGCGCGGTTGACTTTGAGCAGAGCGAAACGATTGGACAACCCGTTCTCATTGTTGAACTTCTCCAGCGAGAGAGTCACAGTCTTCTGAACCTCAGCGTTGTCATGGGACAGATAAGCCGGACAGTCTGGACAAGTCGCAGCCACCCTAGCTGCAGGAACTGAGCAGAGAGAAAATCACTAAACATCACAAAGATTGTTTCAAAATCTCATTCTCATTTCACCACATTCTGAGTCTTAGAAAGAAAAAAATCTGGCATATATTGAATTTATTAAGAGTCAAATAAGTCCAACTGAACTGAAAAGAACGGTTTCACCAAATATATACATAGTGAGTGTGAAACTAGATGTCTTATTTACTTATTTCATGAGTTCTTGTACTTGCTTTAATCTTTGTACTTTTTACCTGGTGTGACAACACAGTCGTATTTGTAGAGACGCACCACCCTGTGCACCTTACTGATGTAGATAGCAGCTTTGCACTGGCCATATACCTGCAAAGACCAATTCAATAATAAGCACATACAATAGTTTAGTGTGCTGCACAAACTATTACTACTACTAAAGTATAATGCGTGTTATATTAATACAGTGAGACGTGTTGATTTAAGATTTGACAAAATAATCTTTGTTGGAAAAAAAGGCTGCAACAGTATACACTATGTGCGTGAATGTGTTTATCAGTATGTACGCATGCTAGAGTGTGTGTGTACGTGGGTTTTCTTACCGGTGTGTCATGGGTGGGACGAGGCTCACAGGTCTTCCAGTCCTTCCTGCTGAGAACACTGCAGTTGGTCTCCAAAACATCCAGAGTCAGGTAGAAAACTATGGCGTTCTCTCCCTGTGACACACACACACACACACACACACACACACACACACACACACACACACACACACACACACACACACACACACACACACACACACAGACGCGCACAGAGAGCACATAATGAGAAGAACATCCTAATGGAAATGATCTTCCACTGGATAGGATAAACTGTCATCGTGTAATGGTTTAAATGACTGATGATGATAAATAAAGGCCGAAAAAAGTTTTCTGGCTGTTACCCCTCCAATAATCCTTGGTATCTCCTGATCCTTCACAAAAATCAAAACAGATCTGTCTTCTACACAGCAGTCACATCCATCATTCATCTTTGGCTTAAATGTCTGACGTCTAAATAGTTATTACACTCATAATTAACTCTTAATGAATTTTGAAAAAACTCAATTTACATATTTTTATCATCCGAGACTTTTAATGAGGACTAAGGTCATCAGATTTAGGGATCACTTGCCAGATGAGCTCTGGTAAACTGAATCCTGATTCATAATTTGCACCTTAAATCATTTTCTTTTAATCATCTCTTGTGAATTTTACTTGCCTGAGCCTCGTATGCATTGTTAATTATAATAAGAGCAATCACTTTGCAGGTTGGAAGAATGTTGGAGGAACAATCCCCCTTTTATTTGGATAATTTTGGCCTTCATACTTTTTTTTTTATAATATAATAATATAATAATCTTTTACTTGTCAGTTTACATGCAGACATAATATATTTAGAAACAAACTTTCCACATGTCCTCTTTTAACCACAGTAATCCCTTCAATTCTAAGTGAAAACAAGATTAAACATTACTCTATTACCCAACGTACAGAGCTATCTCCTGGTTCAACTTTAATCAATCATGCACTTTACAATAAAATAGAAAAAGACATTTTATATACGATCAACTTTGATTTCTCTCACAAATAATTGATAGATAATTGGTCTAAACTGGGGAATTATTTAATGGAATCTATTATCTGTTATCTGTTTCTTCGCAGTGTCTTCAGATCACAGCAAAGAAATGTAAAGTGCTTTTACAGATATGGATTGTACCCCCTGTTGGAAAAATAAGTAGCCTGATAATCAAACTCTTTCTTTCTTTGGACTCACATGTTTCATCGTGTGGACGTTGGACAGGCGCTGCAGGGCGAAGATGTAGCCCTCGTGCCGGTCCTCGTTGATCTTGGTCAGAGCAAGTCCTGCGGCTCCCTTGGCCGACGCGTCCTCACACGAGCCCTGCTCAATGCCGTTTTGCTCCACCGGTGCACCGTGGACGTGCACGCACCCCAACGCCAACAACAGCGACAGCAGCACACAGTGCTTCATGGTAAAGGCCTGGGATGTCTCTGCCTCTGTCTCTCTCAAACACACACTGGCTGGTCGAAAAGGTGCCCAGAGAGGGATGAGGTTACCTTTTATGTCCTGCTCCTGTTTACTGTAAACACACACACACACACACACACACACACACACACACACACACACACACACACACACACACACACACACACACACACACACACACACACACAGCCCATTCCCAGTAAACCATTGAACCCCAACCCCTCCCAAAACAAATAGTCATATCTTGGAATGCTGCATCAGTTGATCTATCTGCCAACCAATCAGCTACTGTGAGGACTTGCACAATGGAGCTTATCAGTTGGGAGATAATCGGCCCTGCAGTCATACTCTCTTCTCTGGGATCAATAGGGACAGACAGTGGGCTGGAAGTCACTTGATCGAAAAGTTAAAGAATGTAAACTAATCAAACTAGTAGTGTATTTACAATTCAACTGAAACACTGCTCATTCTGCAGCTAGCTCCTATTTACATAAGCTGACTAGTATCAGGTCACAGTTGCCATCATTAACAAATGACACCTCTGGGGCATGTACGCCTTGATTATATCAAAGTATCACAGGCCAATCACAGTCCTTGTGGTCTCCACATGGTATCTCAGTAGGTGACGTAGCACTGACGTTTAATTCCAACTTAGAGGAGGCGTCTGTAGTTAGCTATGAACCCCCCTTTATTCTACAAGACATCATATGATACATGCATAGACTAGAATAGCATAGAATACCAATCTGAGCCTGTCAATGGCAAAAACAGCACTTTAAGTGGACGTACATTGACGGTGTGCATTTGCCCTATAAGATTACATTGCAGCCCGGTTCGCGGCTGCAGGTTACAGCGTTCTCGCTCAATACTGGACCAGTTTCAAAGATTTTTGTTCAAATTAGTCACTTAGACACAAGGGCAAGTAGGAAATATGGTCCAGGTTTAAAAACTACTGAAATGACCCTAAACCAAAATCAAGTTTTTGGTCCTCACACACCAACAGTTGTAGACAGTCATTGTAAAACAACTGATTGCACGGCAGTTGTCTAAGATTCTCCTGAACGCTGTAGTCTTCTTCTTTGCACACAGGACACACTGAACCAGCACCTGCACAAGCCTAGTGAAGGGGAAGAGATGTTACTTTGATGTCGATTCAAGCATTGCCGTGATAGTGAAACATCTGACCTTTGTCTTAACAAAATACACAATCCATGGAATCTAAAACTAAAAATCAATATTTCTTGTGCAGCTGCTGTGTTGCAACGTCTATGAAGTAGGCCACACTTACGTAATAAGACAATTATTACATTATATGAGTAAAACTCATTTGAAAAACTTGAAAGTAAAACACACTTTGTTCCAAGATGTTTGTGCAAACCAAAAGTCAACGGGCACCAACCTTTTTCAAAGTTTCTGGTACAAAATGGTGTTTTGGTACAAAACAAATATGACCGTTTTAGCAGAATATACAGAAATACAACTCTAAATATTTGAGCTTATGCAAGTTTGAATGTATGCTGAGTGTCACTTTGATGAAATGTACAAATTCAAATTAAAGCAAATGACTGTTACAGTTCCTCTACATGTCTTTCAAGGTGGAAAAACACATTTGCCACTTTAATTTGCAGGAATGGTGTTAATTGCATTGATTTGTGAGACTGATTAGTCAGAGGATGCAAGAGTAGATGGGGTACAGTAATGACTTCTAGGGCATTGACACAGACCATTACTGGAATTCAGTAAACCGCTTCAGATGACAGAAGAAGGAATTAGATCCAAGAGCATTACTTGTTTTTAAGACACTTAATAGACATGTTAATCGCCTGTGGTAATGCAAACACACAGGTCAGATCACACAGGCAAAAGTAGATTGCTGGCAGACTGGGGCATGGGTAATAATGTAAAAGAGGCCGCTCTGGGGTTAAATTTTAGCCATGTTAGTGATTGCTGGTCGATCTGTTGGCTTGAGACTTTGGTCCATTGGTCCAGAGTGAAATGTCTGAACCAATAATGAAAAGTAACAAAGTACGTATATTTACTTACAGACCATACTCAGGATTGTAAGTTTTGTATTATTATTAGTAGTATTGTACCTATTGTATGTACTATTTGGTAAATCTTGTTAATACTGTTGTAATCTGTTTGTCTGTCTGTAACTGATGTTGGTCTCTCTTGAGAATGAGACCCTGTGTCTCAACGAGAGTACCTGTACATATGAAATTGATTATTGTATAAAAATATATGGGAGACTCAAGAAAAAAAAAAGTTGTGCTTTGTTCTACCTCTGGTAGGGGTTTTCATTGCCTTCTCACTAGTCTCGCATTGCCAGATCTTCCTCCACAGCGCTGCGGAGGAAGGTCTGGCAAGCCCAAACAGCATTCCGGGATGGGAGAAAAACATGCTCTGGTTTATTGGCATTTCTTTAAACCAATCACAATCGTCTTGGGCAGTGGCGTTAAACGCCGGACGGAGCCTCTGCAAAATAGGCTCGGGGAGGAACTTATTTTGGTTGAACATGTTCACGTTCAAAGGTTGTTTTAACAGAAATGTGCAACAGAAAACTCTGATTGGACAGATAGTCTAGCTAGCTGTCTGGTTTTACCCTGCAGAGATGTGAGTAAAGGTTAACCAGAGTCCTCATTAATGGACCAGAATTTAAAATGACAACACAAAGAAAGCCCAAGGCAACGGATATCCGGCCGTTGGCAACCGAGCAATCCCGGAAGTGGAGCATTGTGGATATAGACTACCTTCTTACTAACCTATACTGTATGTGTCAGTTCTCAGGGATTTACTTTGAGTGTGTCTTACATAAGACACAAGGTGGTGCTACAGTATATTGCAACATGAGACCAACAACTGACTCACACGTATGTGTTGTTTCCAAGTCTGAGGTAACGCTACAGTGGAAGTTGAGTGTGCAGGAGGCAATCTGGTGTGGCTGGAACTAGGCAAAGAGAGAAATAATGAGTTAAGGGGATGAAGAGGACAAAGGGGGCTCTCGCCTGAGAGTTGAGGCTTAGAAACAATTCATTTCATCCGACCTTTAGGTCTCGCTGGAGCAGGCACGTGCACACATAGATCAAAAGGGGCTTGAGCACCTTCCCTTTTTCTTCCTCAAGAGAAAGGGCCCTTTTTTCTGGATGTTTGTTTTTTAATAATCAATATAGCCTATATATATATATAAATTCCTGTTTGCACACAGCTTCCTTTCCCAAATCAAAATCTCTCCGCGATGCGTCTCCCCCATAGACTGGTCTCCCCGGCAGCAGTGCGCGCCTCACACACACACACACACACACACACACACACACACACACACACACACACACACACACACACACACACACACACACACACACACACACACACACACACACACACACACACACACACAAAGAGAGGCAGGTAGAGGGGGGGGGGGGGCGGTTTTTTTTTTTTTTTTTTTTTTTTGGGGTAGAAAAAAAAAAAAAAAGGACAAAACTTCCCCAGTTAATGACTTAACACCAATAGTCTTTTCCCCTGAAATGTATAGGTATAAATATGTAGATTTATTTAGAAGAAATCTACAGATGCAGCCTGAAACAAATACCATCTAAAATGTGTATTTTGTAAGTTTTATTTCCATTAGAGTAAACGAAAGACATGGAAGCAAATTAGACCAACATCTCTAAATTGACCACAACATGAAAAAGGTGTCCTGAATTTAACAGTAACTTCATCATTTGGATCGCAGGCTCCTCATCTAATAATAACAGTGCTTCTTCATTATTGGTGCAGTGTTTTTCCTGTAAAATTAACAAATTTGCAGCACCAGCCTTTTTCAGTTTAGTGTGAAGATTTTTGTTGAGATTTTTCAAAAAGATTTTTTGAAGAATTGAAATGATTTATTGCTATTTGCAAAATAAACAAAACTATGTCCGTCTCCTTGATGCAGTCACTTATTCTAAATATATACTTGAAGCTAGAAGCATAGAAAACATGCACACGGTGGCAGAGTTCCCTTTGCTGTTTGTGATTAACCTGGTGAATACTAAAAAGTCTCTGTGTGAACTTATTATTTTGTTGAGTATTTATAAAAATCTATTAAACAATTGCGTAAGGTAAATATGAAAAATTGGTAAGGTAGTCAGAGTGGTGTTAATATATTTAACGTTTTGTTAACATTTAAAATAAATATTTTTTTATTAACAATTAGGCCTTTTTTTTGTCAGTGAGCCCCTGCCTCCCAAAATGTCTGTGCACGTCCCTGGGCTGGAGAGTATGTAAAAATGACCACACTGTGTGGGATTGTTTCTGTCTCACTTCCTATGGTTTCTAGCTAGGTGGGTTACTGTTTTCAATTACTCAAAGAGGAAGTACTGTATATACACATTTTTTAATTTTGGTCCATCATCATTCCCTCGACTTCTCTACTTCCCGGTTTGGTTTAACACAATATGTGTTAAACGTAAATGAGAAAATAAACAGATAAATGTAGAAGGGAGAAGTGACTCAGATTAAGATGCACTGTACTCAGAACTCATGTTGTAGTACTTCAAGTACGTTGTAAAAACATGTCATGTAATGCATTTAACATATGTGTAAGGAAGTGTATTGCTCACCGGTTTCCTAAGCAAATAATGGTTTGTGAAATATAAAAATAAAAATGAACACCTACTACCACCACTATGTAAGTGATGATGACACATGATGAGGTGACCTTTTTATAGGCAATAATAGACAAGGTGGAGTTGAAAAACAACCCTGTCCATTATTTTACTATAGGAGGACACTGCAAAGTACACACTTACACTAAGCAAAGAGAGAAATAATGAGTTAAGGGGATGAAGAGGACAAAGGGGGCTCTCGCCCGAGAGTTGAGGCTTACAAACAATTCATTTCATCAGACCTTTAGGTCTCGCTGGGGCAGGCACGTGCACACATAGATCAAAAGGGGCTTGAGCACCTGCCCTTTTTCTTTCTCAGGAGAAAGTGCCCTTTTTCTGGATGTTTTTTAATAACAAATATAGCCTATATATATTCCTGTTTGCACACAGCTTCCCTGTCAAACAAATCAAATCAAAATATCAGATAGGGATATTAGACTTTGTCGATCTCTCTCTCTCTCTCTCTCTCTCTTTCTCTCTCTCTCTCTCAAAAGTGCAGCCGGAGCAACTCTCAGGTCTTTTAGATCAAGGCTTAAGACCTTTTATTTTGATGTTGCCTTTCCTTAATTCTTATACTGTACTATGAATTTTATTTGTGTATTTCATCTCTTATCAATTTTTATACTGATCTGTGAATTTTATTCTTGCATTTTATCTCGTATTAAATCTGTATTTGTTAATATTTTAATTTTCTATTTTTGCTCTTTGCTTTTTAATGTTTGATGTTTTATGTAAAGCACTTTGAGTTGCCTTGTGCTGAAATGTGCTATATAAATAAAATTGCCTTGCCTTGATTCGACTGCCAATCTCACAGTCCAATCGTCGCGGTGTCTGAACATGTGGTAGTGAAACAAAGGATCATTCCACTCAGCTATGATTCTATTTTACGTAGAATTGTTTGGTTTCATTTAGGATTTATTTATACAATTTTGAATACAAAACACTAGAAATGCTTGGTTATCCCAATAAATCATGATTCATAGCATATTTAAGTATAAATATCAGCCTATTAGTAATACCATTACTCAGTACTGGTGAGTACTGGCCCATTTCAGGCACTGGCCAATAGTTATGTGCAATTGAATTTAACTTGTGCACTGATATTGAACACTATTTAGAGTTGACCAAAACAGTATTGGTGAATACACACATTACACATCCACCATTTATACAGTTAGAGAAAAAAAAAAGACATGGGTAATATTGGGTTTAATTTTTTTGATAAACTGAGCTGTACATTAGATTACAGTTGCATTTGTTTCCCATCGCTGCTCTGTGTCGCTGACCCTCTGGGATCAAGTGTTCATTGTGCTGGTGGGCCAGTCCTCCCTCAAGGACACACAGCACAGTTCACTGAGTGCTCACACAGGTCACACACACACACACACACACACCACACACACACACACACACACACACACACACACACACACACACACACACACATTTTCCACATTTTGAGTTTTTAATCTACTATATTTATGTGATGATTGACTATGAAAATGAGCAAATTATTTGTTAAATTATACATACAAAACATAATGTATAGTCACAGCTGCAGTTGCATAAAACAAATCTTTAAAAAAGAAACTTTTACCAGAACGATCTTTCAGCTTATTGTTTGGTTTTACTGTATGGTTCGGTATTGCCAATCTCATGAACCCCCTTTTTGATAGCGTGGAGCTGTTTAAACATGCAGCTGCTGAAGAGCCGGATATTTTTCACAGGAGCTGGAGGAGACCAAACCAGAGCTTAAAGACTGAATATAGAAATTGATAAATACAAAATATTATTCCAAATTAATGCTAATGTTGCTCTGTGTCTGTGGGACATGTAAAAGTCAACTGTTTCTGAGCAAATTAGCCATAGCAACTTCATGATGGGGATAATGCTGGGCATCCATCAGTGTATAGTAGAGTTTTCTGCCCCCTAGTGGCCAAATGTTGAGGTATGCCAACACACTCTTACTCTCCATCGCGTAAAATACAGACACTTGGTCATGTGCTTTTGCCGTTTGTTATTCATGCTACAAGTCTCCTTTAGCGCTGGGACTCTTGTTGTCACTTTTGACGCTCTGAGTCGGGACGGACAGTTAGGTTTAGGAAAAGATCGTGGGTGGGGTTATAAAATGTACGTTTCAGTGACATGCGGAACAAGAACGGGACAGGTAAGTTTAGGAAAAGATTGTTGGGTGGGGTTATAAAATGTATGTTTCAGTGACACGCGGGACAAGAACGGGACCCGAACCCCAGTCTCCTGGACGAAAATCCTGTGTTGGTTTCGGTCTGCATACTTGCTACATACAATTTTGAGTCATATCTGTTGCTGAGAGCCACAGCCCAAGTGTCCGTATTTTACGAATTGGGAGTGAGAACAGGTTGTGTATGCAAATGTTAAAAGTCAGCTCTTACAGAAGTCAATCCTAATATTGCTTATATTGCTGAATTTTCTCAATTAAGTAAACATTTTTTTTACTAATACTTACATTTTAAATGCTAAATTGTCATTTGTTAGGGAGTATATTTAATCTACGATTGATTTGAGTACTTCTTTCTCCTCTGGTTTCAACCCATAAAAAGCAGTGCAGCTGCAGGTTTCGGCCAAGTGATTCTTGAATTAAATTGCCTTGAAAGGATGTAACTGCTGCACCACCAGTTGGATTTTAATGAACCTTGTAGGGAGAGAATAGTACATGTTGTTACTGACTGACCGGAGAGTGCCTGAATAATTCAAAGGGGTTAGCAACAATTACTTGTTGACTTAAAACATTCAACAAACACTTCATTCAACCATAATTAGCATGACTGAGCCAGTCTTAGGTGTGTGGATGAATATGAATACATTTTAACTCCTACTCACTGCTGTGTATGAAATCATGCTGACATTGAATGATTACGTAACAAGAAAACATAAAGGTTCAAAAAGCTATTTTCTGCGGATCCTTACGCTAACACTGAATAAACAATTAAAATAGACAGCGTTTGACATTATTTGGAGCATCATCTAGATTTCTTGAATGATTTTGAAAGTTTTTTTAACCGTGTCGTAAGGTTTTACATCTCACGTTCAATGCAAAATTAAGTCCTCAACGTTGTCTAAAACAGGGGTTCTCAACAGCTCTCATCCTGTGACCCACATTTTCCCATGGTCATTAAGTCGCGACCCACTTTGATAGAATTCAAACCAAGCAAATTTATTTTTTGAAAATAGCCTTTCGAAAACACACGTACGTCATCAACATAAATACACATTTACATTTTTTGGATGGTTTCATGCTCTCATGTGCAAGCACTTCATTACATATCAAACACTGGGGTTTCTGTTCCTTTTTATCCTCAATGTACGAACATCCATATTTGAAATACTCCGGGTCATATTTGCGCATCGCCATCTTGCCTCCAAACATCAACACAAACTTAAAGTGAACGTTGATCAAATGATGGTTATCATGGCTATGGCGCTAGACTGCTGCACGGCTTTGACGCATGTCCGTCAAAATATATATATTTTTAAATAAAAGACAAGTCCAAAATCAGATGCACATTGAATATTATTTATTTATTTTGAGAATCACTGGTCTAAACCCCTCTTGACCATGCCCTTTTAATGTGAGGATGAACAACAGTTCAGAGGAAAATGCCTGAAATGTTATTTTCAATGACAAACAAAGGAAGATGAAATCACTGACTGCAGCCTGATGCCCCAAATTACACACCTCATGACTGGCCCCTAAACACACTGTGTGAACTTAGTGTCCCAGTAGTAGAGTTTGGATTCTCTGCCCGAGGCCGAACTTGATGGGCCGATATTTACCGCCACTGTCCTCGGGCCGGGCCGGGCCCTTGATCAAGCATTTGTGTTTTTTTAATCATTACTTTATTGAGCTAATTGGGTGGGGAGAAAGCTATGCCTCTCCAGCTTCTCTCGTAGCTCTGGGTATATGTCCTGCACTGACTTGAGTGTGAGGTAAACTGTGCTAAATCGTGTCACCCCCATCTGTAGCACTGTCTTCAATAACTGTGCAACCAGGCCAGATTGTTCCAGATATCTCACGAGTCCTTTAGCAGCAGATATGATCGCTCCTATATCCGGCGCGTTGTCGGCCAGTGCGCGGAAGGACAGTATTAATTAAGTGATTGAGATACGAAAGTCTCCTATATGGTACCAGGGCTTTGATTATGTTGCTGCCTTGATCTGTTACCCACACTATTCGGCTGAGGGAGCTATAGGTCAAAGTTTTTTTTTTTAACGTTTCTTCATTCGGATCCATTTGCGATCCATTCCATTCTGAATAAACAAACAACGTAGTTTACATGCTTCGTCCTTGTTGCATTATTCATTAAGATAATTCTAAACAGATTACTGTAGTTCAAACAACTCAGAATTGTAGTTGAGAACGTCAGTTATAACGGCCCACTTATTAAAAAATTGTTGGGTTTAAATCGGGCTCGGGCTCATAATTACAGTTAATGTGCCTGGCTGGGCCAGGCTCGGACACACGTGCATGGGCTCGGGTAGGGTCGGGCTTGATTTGTTGGGCCCAATCTAAGCTTTACCCAGTAGAAAGCCAACGCTAACAAGTGCTAACTGACATTAGCTCGCCAGAAGTTCACAACCCAGCTTCTGGAACTGCCCACAGTTTGTTTGTTAGTTCGTAACCCTTTTAAAACACAAAAAGCACACAGTAAGACAAAAAAACTAACCAATCGAGGCAGCGGTAGACAAGCAACTACGTTTGGCAAGGTAAAATGACAAAAGTTTTGTCAAAGCTGTCTGGTGGCTTTGAAGAGAGCGATATAACGGCTTCAGTTCCCCCGTCGGAAAGGGCTGTCTGACGGCAAGGTAAAATATACATGTCTGTTGATATACAGGACCTTGTAAATCCTCAGCTGGTGAACAGACCACAATGGGACCCAAAATACACAATTCGATAAATACATGTATCACTTCCGTTGCCCGCTAGATAATCATGACTCTAAGGTCGTTCTGCAAACATCATCTACACAGCCAAAGTGCACCATGAGTTGTTTACTTTCTTTCAGGAACCCTGGTAATATATACTACTGATATATTACACTGGACTGGAAAGCAGAAATACAAGGTCAGACAGGTTTTCCACTTATATTGAAAACATGTTGGGTAATAAACCATATGCGCTCTGACATTATTACAATAAGCAGAGGTTCCCTTTTTTCTTCCTGTCATACGAGACCCTGACGTTTGTTATTACACAGACCATCCTGCAGCACAACAGCTGTGGCCTGTGGCTACGACATGGTCGAAAACACTTACAGGCCGCCTGCAGACTAACGGTTTCAAGGTTTGTCTCTAGAGGGGCCTGTGGTAAATCTGGAATACTCAATGTTTATATGTCTTAAACACAGATGTAATGATATTTATAGAAAGATGGTGTATGTGTTCATGGCTACATACACTACAATAGACAGCAGTGACTTCTTTATGAACTGTGCAATTCTAACCAGCAGAGCTTATAATAAATGTAACAAAAATAATAATAAAAAAAAAAAATCATGACTTCAACAAAACGCCAGGTTTTAAAACACTAATACACACTTATTTAAGGAGTATCTTTATGTGTGATAAAAAAAGACTTAAATGGGATCAACGGTTTTTATGGGAGCACTTTGCAGTTTTAAATTGGCTTCCTCGAGTGGTAATTTTGACATTTCAATTACTGATAAAAAGCGTTGTCAAAGCACTATTGTGAGATGCGTCAAGCCCACAGGAGCCAATTCTGTGCTAAGGTAAGGCTTTGTTAAACACAGAAAATATATTTTAGGTGTCAACTGCAGGACAACAGGTCTGTCATTATTAAAAGACAGAGGAGTTGTTGAAATTCAATTGTATTCTTTTATTTGTGAACCAGATTAAGTGGACACACTTATACAGAGAAAAAAGTTATTTTTTTAAACTCCGTCCTTTTTTAATCGACCTATTCCTGTATTAACGAGAATGTGGTACTATGTTATCAATCATCTGGTTTGTTTTGAAAATCTGAATGCAGAGAATCTAGTAAATTTTATTTGGAGAGTGTTGTAGAGAGCTGTAAAACAGCAGCGGCTATGCCTTACCAGGGTTGACATACATTTTAATTTAAGCATCAAGCGAAAAAAGTAAAATTGTGGCCTTGTGTTCATGTATCTGTCAGTGTCACATCGTTTGTTACACGGTCAGCGGCTCCCATTAAGCTAGGTGTTCCGGACTTCTAGACAAGGAGACAAAACACACTGCCGAGCACTTAATCTAACTCCATAGCAACACACACAAATAAGGCCAGGCACATAAATGTGACACAGATTGAAGAATGCAAACAAACACACACAACTCCGTGACTTATCGATCATTGCGCTGTCACCACGTTTGATCAAAGATGTGAATGCGGCCACCCAACAACAGCAGTTCTGATAGGTATCTTAACGTGCATTATGTTCCACACGTAGCCTTACCACAGCTCATTATGTACGGCCATGACCGACTCACTGCGAGGCCTATAAACAATCACAGCAGTAGTCTCCTTTCCTCCTCTGCACCTGAAGCATGAGTTCTTTGCTACGGGTCATTTACCGAAGCTGGAAAAGTCTAGTTCTTTGTTTAGGCTCGATATGCTAATTGTCACAGCTGAGGGCGCATAATGAAAGCGGTTTTACGGTAATCCCCAATCAACTTTTTTATTTTTGGAGCCAGCCAATGTTTAACTGCTGTGACTAAACTCCTCAAAGATACCAGTTTTTTTTTTTTTTTTCTTTATAAAACTGTTCTAGTCCTGTCTATTGCCATATGTGGAGAGGTTACATGGTGTGAGAGTGAATCTGTGTTGACTTGAAGAATTCTACCTTTACTTGCAGCCATCGCACAACTGTAGCCCAACCGGCACCTTCAGACACCGCCTACCAAGAGCCTGGGTCTGTCCCAGGTTTCTCCCTAAAAGGAAGTTTTCCTCACCAACCGAGGTTTCTCCCTAAAAAGGGAGTTTTTCCTCGCCACTGTCGCACTAAATGCTTGCTCTTGGGGGAATTACTGGAATTGTTGGATCTTTGTAAATTATAGAGCAGGGCTCTCAAGTTTTGAACAGAGTTCAGAGTGAGATTTTGGCGGCAGGGGTTTGGGTGGGGACGGGGGTCTGATCTGACAAATGACTATAAATAATTGTTTTTTAATTCAATTCAGCATTTCTTTGTGTGTGTGTGTGTGTGTGTGTGTGTGTGTGTGTGTGTGTGCAATAATTAATACTATGCATTGTCTGGATAAAATATAATGAAATAGCCTATAGGCCAAAGGTTTTCACAATGGGGGCCGGGAGGTTGTGCGGTAAAAATAAAAAGGAAAGAAAAAACTAAAAATATTCCAAATTATTATGGGTATTGTTATAAAAGTATTATGGGTAGGCCTTTTATAAAATGGGTATGTTTATAAAAATATAAACTGTCAGAGTAGCCCTGCAGCCGATTCAACATGTAGCTATAATAATAATAATAATAATAATAATAATAATAGGTGCAAAAGCTACCCAGTGATTCCTCTATGGTGATTTCTGCCGCCACAGTATCAGAAGTAGGGCAGACGCACAACAGGGTTTCCGCTATGTAGCTACATGAAGTATATAAAGTCATAATTATACGACTCTACAGAGCCGTGTTCTCTACTGAACTCAAGCGAACTGTCATCCGCTCTCTCCCCTCAACTGGAACAGTGACAGGACGTCATCACTTGCGAAGTCATGGCAACCAAATAAACAACAGGGTGAGTACACTTGTCATTCAATCTTAGGCAAAGTCACAAACAGCGACAAAAGCCGCAACTTGAAATCCGCACTCACTCAGCTGGTGAACTCTATGGGGAACTCACTTGATTCCTCTACCTGTACCATTGTTCAAAAAATAGCGGCGCAACTTGGTGGGCGTTATCCTCGTAACTTCTCTGCGTGAGAAATACAAGGTGTGGCGTGTGAGCGTGTGAACGGGTTGAAATGCGTGTGTCTCACGCCCCAATGCGTGAGACTTGAGAGGTATGATGGAGTGTGGTCTAGACCTACTCTATCCAGAAAGTGTCTTGAGATAACTCTTGTTATGATTTGATACTTTAAATAAAATTTAATTTAATTTTCTGAAAACATCTCATTTGCTGCTCGCAAACAAGAAGGCATGGGACAGAGAAAGTACAGCGTCCCCTAATATCCACTAGGGTCGGGATATGTTTTTTTTCTGATACCGGTGCTAAAACGATATCTTTAGCTGCAGACCGTTGTACGTCCCAGTGGAGTAAAATTCAGCCACACTTTAGACCGTTTAGCTGGCAGCATTTTGCACTTGTTTAAGCCAGCTCCTAGCTTATGGTAGGCTAACGTTACCTGCTGCCAAGTGTAGTGTTAACAAGCGTCACATGCAGTGATGCTTCTGTCGCCTGTAACGTTAGTTTTGGAGCACCAGACTGCATGCATTAAAGAGGAACTGAAAGTAGGCACCGAAATCTGTGTTGTTCTTCGTTTGCACCGGGATTCGGTATCCAACCCTAATATCCACTGATGTTACCGTGCTGGGCTACTTTAGCAATAAGCAAGAGACCGTGGTTTACAGAGATTTTAGAACAGCTAAGGGGCAGAGCTGTAACCTGATGCGGCAGATGGTTTGTTACACAGAACCATCTGAGAAGCCATCATCTGAAACTTATTGGAAAAGGGCAGGCACTTTCAGGACACCATTTTGTTTTTATTTTGAAACGAACAGTTGCGGCCGTCACACACACTTAAACCACGCCCGTAGCCCAAGTTGAAATGCAGAGCTGACTCCTTTAGTTGTTTTAGAGAGTCTTCTTTACAGTATTTCACACCAAGCCAGAACATTTCATCTGAATGTGTAATATAAATGATAACCGGCTTCCAATGACCATTACGACCCCTTTTGTTCCTCATACTTTTATTTCTCTGTAGCTCATCCAAAAGAGGGTAAAGGTGTGGGATGGGAAGATGTATTGACCATGTTGTCATGGTGGAGGTGTCATCCTGAGTAAGAGAGGGGGTGAAGAAGGGCATCCTGCTCTGCTGCACTGACCTGGTGAGTCATAAATGGGAGGACAAAGGAGGTGAATGGCTCTCACCATCCTATTACTAATTTCCATTTTAATGAAGGTCATGAGGCAGATAGTCTCGCATTGCCAGACCTTCCTCCACAGCGCTGCGGAGGAGGGTCTGGCTAGTCCACACAGCTTTCCGGGATGGCAAAAAAAACTTGCTCTGGTTTATTGGCATTTCTTTAAAACAATCACAATCGTCTTGGGCGGTGCTAAGCACTGGATGGCGCAACAGTGTGGCTGCAAAATAGCCTCGGGAAGGAACTTGTTTTGGTGGAACGTGTGTGTTCAAAAGTTGTTTTAGTCGTGCAACAGAAAACTCAGATTGGACAGATAGTCTAGCTAGCTGTCTGGATTTACCCTGCAGAGATCTGAGGAGCAGTTAACCATAGTCCTCAGAAA